>NW_009716701.1:20280-74078 GCF_000703405.1 Apaloderma vittatum | reverse complement strand
CCCCGCGGGGTGCGGAGGCTCCCGGCCCTCAGCCTCCCGTAACCTGCTCCTGGCCGAGTTTACGGGGCGAAGGTAACGACATCCATGAGGCCTCTGTTGCCTTTTTCCCCTTTTTTTTCTCCTTTTTTTGTTTTTTTTTTTTTTTCTTTTTCTTTTAGCTCTGCATTTCAGGTTCAGCGCAGCCCCTGGTCCGAGTGCGCTGGTTTGCAGTGGAGGGGTCCCAGGAGGGGGAGAGCCGGGGCTGTAGGTGCGCAGTCGATGCAGGCAGGAAAAAATTCATTTAAAACTTGCGAGAATGGTCTGGACGGAAAGCGAGCTGCTGGTATATTCTCAGGGGTAGAGTAATCTCAAAAGTAACCACCCTAAATTTATAGTATCATCATCTGTACGTGAGAGCGCAGAGCTGGGGATGGAAGAGCACGCAGTAATCTCTGTCCTGGGAGTCCCTTCGACTTGTAGGAAGAGGTGTTTGTGTGCTTTCTGACAGACAAGTTCCCTTCGCAAAGAGGATTTACCCTCATCTTTTCCCCACATTAAAGCCCCTGTCCAAAACTCGCTCAAGTCAGTGGGAATCTTTCCGTTGACATCAGTAGGAATCGCTCCGTTCAGTCAATGGGCTTGGATCAGGCCTTTGGAAATTTTGTTACAAATGTGGGACTGGGAAGTTGCGCCTGGTGTCTGCATACCCACGTTAATTTGTGAGTGTGGGAAAAGAAGTCAGAGACAAAGTTTAAAGAGATTCTGACAGGTTTAATTTTTTTTTCCCCGTACCTAGATAATTTAAAACCATTAAGGAAAAACATTACTGCTAGTAATATTACTCTAAAGAAAATATGATTAATTATTAAATCGGTTTCTCTAATGCTGCGCTGAACCCTTTAGAGTGCAATATAGTTTTCAGTGCTCAAATGAGTATTTATTTTTAATTTAAAGTTTTTCCTGACTATAATAATTTGGTCATATTAAATATAGTTACTGAAAAGAGCCCTGTTTTGCTGTAACTTGCTATTGTAATGTAGTTCTTACAAAACGATAGCATTCTGTAGCATTTTTGTATACCTAAATCATTCATTTAACTACTCGTAATAGTAGCTTACTAAACGGTTGAGGGGAAGGAAGGAGTGTTTCAAAAACAGCCTGTACAAAACACAGAGAATAACCTTCAGGACAATTAATAGGTCACATAGTGACATGCAAAAGATACGATACTAGACATTGTAATTTATTTTGTTAATATATAGCACCTGAAATATATTGTTTAGTGTGAGGCCTTGCTGGTGTAAGCTTTAACAGTAACCTTACCAGGAATCTTAAGCAGAATCAATTGTATAAATATTTGGGTATTTCTTTGTTTTTAGTTTAACCTCAGTGCTTCTTACATTTTGTCACAAGATCTTTGCTATGTGAAGTGTTGATAATGATTGAGAGAGGGAAAAAGCTGTATGTTTGGTAGCTCTATTTAGTAAAGATTGTGTAATATTAACAAAGAGTCTGTAGGGAACAATTGAGAGTTTTTTGAGTGTGGGGAAAAGTAAAAGAAGTATATCAAGGTCAAGGTGTTTTAATTAGTGAATATGTGGTACTGTTTTAAAGCTGCACTTTTGTTTGTACGATAGTCAGGTGTTGAGTTTCGTAGGTTTTTGAAGTGACTTGATTTTTTTTCCCCCGGTAATCATCTGTTGCTTATACATTTTTTAAAGGCTTTCTGTAATAGAAGGCATTGAAATGGACTTTTTAGGATTAAAGATGTATTTGCTTAGCGACACTCCTGCAGTGTATTTTTAGAAAAATTCTTGTTGGACTTGAATGTGTTTTAAAAAATTGTTGTATCATAAGCTTGCTTTTTTTTTTTTTTTCCCCTGGACTGATTTACGTGAGCTAGAATAAGCATTTTATATTCTGAGGAATATACCTGATTCAGCATTGTATGCACAGGAGTTATTCAAGGCTAGTGGGCTGAAAACAATAGAAAACTTCTGAGATGTGATCTGTGTTGTGGCAGTGTTTTGCTACGTGTCACTGAAAATGTCACTTAACCTCTTTGTTTTTCATCATCAAAATGTGAGGGCTCATATTTATCCATCTTTCTGATAGGGCGATTAATTAATATTTCTTGAACACTGAGTACTCTTTTGTTCCATTTCTATTTTTGCCAGGTTTATTTTGGAGAAATTAAATTTTGATGGTGGTTGAAAATGAATGGTTCGTGGGAGTCGTCATGTTTTTTCGTTGTGAGTCAGATCACGAAGAGGTCAGTTGCTCGTAGGAATTGAACATTATTTAGGACATAGGTCACTGAGAAGTACCCATAGAATGGTTTTGACTGGAGAAAATTGCAAATCTCAGTAAAACTGAAAAATGCTATCAGCTGTATTGCAAAATACTAATTTTTGGTACATTCAGAATGATTACTCTTTTTAAATTTTGTGACAGCTAGTGGGTCTAGAAGTAATGCAAATCATCTTTTTTTTTCTACAGACACTGTAGCATACTTCTCAACTAATCCTTGTTAGAGGAACAGCTTGTCATTTAGATTCCTGTTCCCTGTCCTGTTTTGAGTTCTTTCTTGATTTTATGTATAAATTAGTACCACCAGAAAAAAACTGAATAAAAAAGATGAAATTATAGAAAATGTTAGCTGTAATAGACTAACCTCTTAGAGTTAATCATAAAATTCCAATTACATGGGTAATTGTTAGGTTTTTTTAAGTTTTATTTCACATTTGCTCTGTTACAAAACGAATGTGCTTGCCTTATTGTAATAGTTTTCAAGGGTGGTTTTAAACTTAAATTTCAAGTCTTCTAGATTGGCATAAAAATAAGGAGCAGTCTCGCATGTATCATTTAATACTGATCGTGTTTTTTTCTCTTTTCTGAGGCTCTCAGTAGTTTAATCACACTTAGTACTTTTGAAAATCTTCCAAGATGTTTACTGCAAATTATAAGAGGCTTCTATCCTTTGATGCAAGATTTGCATCTGTTTTGGCTTTTCTGCTCCCCCCCGCCCCTTTTCTGCTAGGCTTGCGTTTTAAGGGCGAGACTATGTTTTATGTCAGAAAGCTGGGTTTGAGAGTGCCAGCAATAGCTCGCCTATGCTGTCATCACTGAAGTAGCTGAAAATAATCTCTTTAATGAACAGTTGCTGCGATGTTTATTGGTTCACCAAAGTGTGGTTTGGGATGGTGTTAGAAAGTGAAGTTTGAACTCTGAGGAGTGAGTTATGTGTGGAGCTGTGTTTAATGTCACGATTTCAGTTCCTATTCTAGGGAAAGTGAAATTAAAATGTTAAGCACGTTGTGTTATTAACAGTCTTAAATATTTTTTAGTAAATCGTAGAGGTTGTTGAGGAGGGGAAATAAGGGCATTGTATAGGCTTACTGTTTTATCCGTTTAGTTAGTTATTTCTTCTTCCTGCAAATAGTAATCACCCATCTGAGGCTGGAAGGGGTTATTTAAATATGTTCATTAGTCAGACTGGCTGCTGAGGGTGAAGCCCACTCCCCTGGATACCGCAAGCTATACCCTCGACATGCCCCAGGCGTGGGTGTCTCTTCTGTTTGGCAGCAGAGGAACACCTCTGCTGTGGCTGTCTGTAATGCAGAGGACTTTCTCATTGATCAGGCTGATAGGTTTAAGGGACAAGCAGCTTCTTCATGCAACATGTAGAAGGGACATACTCTGCCCTGTGCCCTGCCTTGCCCGCCCCCCCTTTGTTGCCTGTGGGTGGAAGGAGTGACTGCAGATCTCCGTCATAAAACCCAAGCTCTCTTTGGGTTTCACAGGCTGGCTTTGGCTTTTACTTGTTTACTGAGCGACTGATCTCTCTCCTCCCTATGGGCAGCAGGTACTGAAAGCAGGTGGTGGGATGTTTCTGTTTTGAGAGGTTTCCAGCCCGCTGGTGGTTACGGGGTCCACAGAGATGCTGCAGATCCTTTGCTCGGTGAGCTGGTCCTTTGGACCTCTGCTGTGCATGAGACCATGGCTGCCTATTGCACCAAATTAAGTATGTCTGGAAATTGCTGATTTCAGTCCTGTTTCAGCTAATTTTCCTCCGGGTTGTTGTAGGTTGACCGAGATTCCAGGGGGGCTGTGCCAGCTTTGTCCCCGTGGGAGATAGTCTTTGTGATTGGGCCCAAAATTGGAAATTCAGTTGAAGAGTGGCATTTTGAGGCTAGATGGCATATCATTATATGCAGTTAGAAAGTTGTTGAGTTTTAAGTACATTATTTCTTTGGATAATTGTTTACATTATTATGAAAAATATATCCTATATCTTTTGAGATTGATGTTTTGTTGATGATCTTATTACAATAATTTAATTCTTCTCTAGCAACATGATATATATTTTGCAACTTCGATTGGAAATTCTCTGCTATGTAAATTTAAATACCGATTTATTCCATTTTCCAGCTTCCTTATTTGAACCTAAACCAACATGATACATATTTAAAAAATATTAATTATGTTTGATGTAAATTGAAATTATGTATTTGACAGATTAATTTTTTGACGCATGTATTTGTTAAAACATTGTGATCTTGGTGGATGTTACCACTTGATCTGTCCTTTGAGGGAAGGAGGGAGAATAGCTGCACAAATTTAGTGTATTGCATCATTTGTATGACAGGACCAAATTGGATAATTTAGTCTGCAAACTAAGGAACTTGTGTTTTAGAGAAACAATGTCATAGTTGCCAAGTTATTTGAAGCATAATACTGTGCTAAAGATCTACCAGATGTTGATTTTGAACTTGCCTAGGAACGGTGTAGAACGTTTTTAAAAAGGTGACCTGGAAAGGCCAGAGAGCTGGGTGGGGAGAAACGTAATGAAATTCAGTAAGGGCAAGTGTAGAGTACTGCGTCCTGGGAAGCACAGCCCTGTCTGTTAGTACAGGTTGGGGGCTGTTGGAGAGCAGCTCTGGAGGAAAGGACGTGGGAGTCTTGGTGGACAGCGGGACAACCATGAGCCGGTGATGTGCCCCCCTGGCCAAGAAGGCCAGTGGCATCCTGAGCTGCATCAAGAAGAGTGTGGCCAGCAGGTTGAAGGGGGTCATCCTCCCTCTCTGCTCTGGTGAAGCCTCATCTGGAGTGCTGTGTCCAGCTCTGGGCTCCCCAGTTTGAGAAGGACAAGGAAGTGCTGAAGATGGTCCAGCGCAGGGCCACTAAGATGTTGAGGGGACTGAAGCATCTACCATGTGAGGAAAGGCTGAAGGAGCTGGGTCTGTTTAGCTTGGAGAAGAGGAGGCTGAGGGGAGATTTCATCAATGGTTATAAATATCTAAAGGGTGGGTGTCAGAAAGATGGGGCCAGTCTCTTCTCAGTGGTGTCCAGTGACAGGACGAGGGCCAATGATCACAAACCGGAAGAGAGAAGGTTCAACCTAAACATAAGGGAGTACATCATCACTTTGAGGGTAGCGGAGCGCTGGAGCAGGTTACTCAGAGAGGCTGTGGAGTCTCTGTCCTTGGGCTTTCAAAAACCACCTGGACATGTTCCTGTGTGACCTACTGTAGGTGATCCTGCTCTAGCAGGGGGCTTGTCCTGCTCTGCCAAGGGGATTGGACTAGATGTTCTTCAGGGGTCCCTTCCAACTTCTACCATGCTGTGATTCCTAAACACCATTTACACTTTGCCATTCTGCCGTTAGTAAGTCTTCTTGAAAAAAAGTTACTCTTGATTATGTTGTTTTCTGGTTTTCTAAGTCTTGCTATAGATGTTTAGGAGGCACATTATTTTTCTGGAAAACAAGTGGTTTCTTGTAAAACAAGTGGTGGATAATACCTGTGGAATAAAACCTGTGGTTGATGTTTAGCTGCTTGGAAATTATATAAGAATGTGTCAGATTTTACCACATAGAAGTAACGTAGAGGAAGAAGGGTTAGTGGTGGGAAGCTGCAAAGGGCTTTGGATGAGAGAGGGACAACAGAGAAACAATGGAGAATTGGGGAGTGCTGTGGAAAGAAGCCAGAGAAAACATGTGGCTGGGCAGAAGCCAGTGAACACTGCTGGGAGGTGGGCAGCCGCCTGGAGAATAGGAGCTTGGGTTCGAGCAGAAACAGCAGTGTGATTTTTGTCTGGTGCCCAATATATGAAATATTTAGGTTTTTTTTCACCTTCACTTCATGTATGGCAAGAAATAATGAACTTCTTGCACACCGGCATGACGCAGAGGGTCAGGCGCAGGCCTGGCAGGCATGTGGGAGCTGTGCCAGTTTACACTGGCCACAATTGAGGCCACAGAGGGCTGTAAGCTATTTTTTTAAATAGTAGAACTTGTTAATTCCAGTGTGTGCCTTAGGAAACTTATTTATTAGTCGTTGAAAGTTGATTTTTAATTACTGCAAATCAAAGTATCACTTTCTTAGTATGGTGGAGGAGCAGAGCTCTTCTGAAGATAAAGGGGAAGAAAAGCTATAGCAAACAGAGGGTAGTATCTTTTAGAGTCTAAAACACAGTAATTGAAATATTTATGATTCAAGGCACTTCTCTGTGAGAGAACACAGACAGGATTGTGGTTTCATTACAGTACTTACAGTATTCTCATGACCTAAAAATGAAAACACAAAAACCTAATGCAGTCAGGTGTGCACAGACTGCAGAGATGTGCATAGCTGGTGAGCTGTTGTGCTCTTTACTTCTGTCAACATGTTTTCTTCTTTGTAGGAGAAAGTATTCAATTTAGTAAGGAATAAACGTTTATCATTTGTACAGCATGGTGAATGTGAGAGGAAGGGTGCTGAGGACTCCTTGATATGTGGCATTCTTCGTTGAAAATCAATTGGTGGAATATATGGGCGCTGAAACTGTAAAAATATTGGGATGGTACTTTGCTAAAGATCATGAAACGCCTTCACACAGAAATTGATTCAGACTCATTTGTTACCAGTCCTGAATGCATTTAAATTACTTTTAATGTTGTGATGATGCCTGTAAATTGTTCTTGGTATACAGTAACTGCCAGCATATATTGAAGAATACGTATGGTCAGTAATTCGGCAGATAGCTGTATTGAATATTTGGAGGAAGTTTCACATGATGTCATAAACCCTTGCACGTTCTTTTGCTTAAGAAGAGGAATTAAGAACATTGTGACAGAAATTTTAACATACTTGGTACTTAATTCTTATTTTAAGTGACTGACATCTTGTAAAAGAGTTGAAGGTGTGTTTACCATTGGATATCGTGACCAATCTGTTCTTGAGCTTCTCTTTATTATTTACCAGGAAAGGGAGTGAAGTATACCTGAGCAACCAGAAATTTGTATCTTGTGAACTGCGATAAGGCAACCTTACAAAAGTGTTAATTGAGATTGTTGTTTGTTATGTTTTTTTATCTGGCAGCCAGATCATGCTTTCAAGTCACAGGGAAGCCAGGAGAATGGTAAAACTACTAAAACAGTCAGTATGCTGCTTGGTGGGAAAGTTGCTGATGTCTCGGATGTTTCTCCTGCAGAACTGTGGAGCTTGAGGAGCAGCGTGTGTCCGTGCCTGTGCCCGCACGTGTGGCTGCGCAGAGGTGCAGGGTGCCTGTGCCCATCCACAGCTTTGGAGAAGGGAGGCTACAGCCTTCTGAAGGAAAATGTATTGTGTGGATTTACTGCACCTTAGACTGTGGGGCAGAAAACATCCTAAAGAAGGGTGCAGTCAGTAAAGACAAAAACGTTCGGTCCTGTGCTAAAACTGAATGTGTTTGAGGAGCAGAATTCTGGGCAGCAACTGACCATTCCAGAGAATGAGTTTTACAATGTAAAATAGGTATTCAGGAGGTTGTGATGGGAAAACCTGCCTTTGCAAAATCTTCCTTGAAAAGGTGAGGGATGGGTGCTTCCAGACTAGGTTGCATTTGTTTCCAGATGGACCATACCTTGCAGCGTTGGTATCTTGACAACTCCAGCTGCTGGTTGTCCCTAGGGGTGTCTGTGGGGTCCAGGGGGACTTGCTGCTCAACAGGACCCTCTGCTCAGACTGAGCTTCCCAGCTCCTGTGACATGCAGGGACCTTCTTGTGGCTTGACCTGTCTCAGACTTCAGGAGAGGACATGATTGAGAGGATGACCATGTGTTGAAAGATCTCTCCCAAGACCTTTAGCTCTGGTCCCGGTTTTGGCTTAGGCACTGAGGTTGATTGATGCTTTGGATGTGTTCATATGTCTCCATGCAAAACAGCTACTTAGCTACTCTTCAAAGCCACCTAGACTGAGACAGGTGATGGACCACATGCATATTTAAGCCAAATTCAAGTGTTTTTAGTTTTTCTTTCATTACAGGTTCTTACCCCGAGCAATCATACACTCTGAGCAAGTCACCACTAAGATGAAAAACCTGTATTCAAAGTGATTTTTCATAATATTTAAATACTTTCAAGGTTCACTTCCAATTACTCAATAGACTGATCTTAAAAGTACAGCAGTCAGGTATGTCACTGGTGGGGGTACAAAGGCATGTGAGAAAGACATTCTTTGAAAGACAAATATGGACAGTTATTTTACATCAGTGGTGTCCAGCCTCATCAGCCAGGCGTGACAGCCAAGCATGACCTACCTTGTGCTATGGCTGTAGGGCGCTGTGTGCTGTATCATCAGTGCTAATACGTGTGCGCAGCGAGTCTCACTTCCCAGGAGGTTTGGGCTTGCTTTCTATGAATTGTACGAACATCAGTGATTCACTACATATTCCTCTAGAAAGAATATAGCTGTAGGTTGGACCTTGCTTTCATTTCTTGAGACTCTTCCTGTCCCTTATTGTTTGGTTGTTGGATGAGAAGAGAGCTACTGTAAAGTCTGAGAAGGAGAAAGGTGGCGGATGGAGCAAGGTGCATGATATGTGACTGGTCCTCCTGAGTTGCAGGAGAGGCACTTGTAAAGCTTTGTGTAACTTAGTAGAAGAATAAATTTATATTACTTAGTTTTGTGTAAAAAAGGAACCTACTGCCCTGGACTTAACTAAAATGCTGTTTTAACCTATGTTTCAGTACTTGTCTTCAGTAACTAGAATTAAACTTTGACTATTAGCTTTATTATACATAGCTGCCTGTACGTTTTGTTAATAAATAGTGCTTATATTGAAACCTCTAACTATGCTTGTGTGCCATTTAAATACAGTTTTATAAACTTCAGTGACTGCCATTTGGGTTTTTGTTGTTGCCACTAAATTACCGTCATAATGGGGAAGACAGTTTTTTTCAAGTCACTGTTAGGCATACGATTTTACTCCAAATTCACTTACCAACAAAATTTATTTCAGCTGAATTTCTTTTCGTCTAAGTCACAGATGAGTGGGAGCACAATGTGACCACGGATTGTTAAAAATACCTTTCTCATTGTCACCTGCAATATTACCATAATTGGAACTAAGGAGTCTGCAGTTGCACAATATTTATGTTGCAATCCAAACGGACACAGCCTGGAATGCCTCCGTAGCAAAACAAGACACAGACCGGAGCATCACGCCGCCGCGTGCTCGGGAGGAGGGGAAGGAGCAGCTTCTTTTGGAGACCTTCTCCAGTGGGGATGACCCCTGGGTGGAGGGCTGGGGGCACCTTCCCAGAGGTGTGGTGAGTGCCCCAAGCCTGGCTCCGGAGGACGGTGGCAGGTGGCTGGTGTAGGTGACACCTTGGGTCAGGCTGCAAGGACGGCTACTTTTCTGAGCTGGGGGTCTGTGGTAAGAGGTTGCTCCTCCTTTGATGCCTTCTGATTGGAATAGGCTCCTAAACTAAATTCTCTTTACTCCTAACGATTAGGGGACTCTTTGTTGGGAGGCATTGTTTGGAAGAAACGCTTCTAATGCGTTTACTTTTCTTTGTCGTATAGAAATAGTGAGTCACCGTCCAGTGTCACCTTTACTGCTCGGTTTGCTGTAGGCGCAGTGAGACTAATGTTTTGCCCTGCTGCTGCTCTGGTAGGCTCTGCAACAGCTGATGAACTTGATCTATTACTCTTGGCCTTCACTGGCAAACACAGTACCATATACTTGCCTGTGACTGACATGCATAGATCTATGGCCACAGGATCCCTGGTCAACTCTTCAAGCCTTTACCTTTAGCATTAGCTTTAACCCCTCAGGGCTCAGCTGCTCGCGGCATTTAAAGCTTGGCAAGGGGTTTTATAGCAGAGATTTGACTCAGCAAGACTTGTGCTAACTCTTGCTGAAGATAGGAAATACAATTTGTAGCTTATAATTGCTGCCTAATATGATCTTGGACCCTTACTTAAAATCCATTTAACTGATACTGTACTTTCTTTATAAGGTTATTATTGGGAGCTAACCTTTTCTTGTGTTGTGGTTAAATGTACAATGTAATAAGGGTGTTTTTTAATGTGTTTAAGAGTTGGAAGATGTGTTAGAGGTAACCTTTATGCAGAGAGTTTTATATAGTTGTAGCAAGGAGAGCTGTATTAAAATCCTGAACATTAGTACCATCTGAATGTAATTTGTTCTCATTGTGTTTTGTGTGTGCCTGCTAGCCAAAGATGGTACAGTATATTGAGAAAATCTGTTTTGTTCTCCAATATCTTTCTTACCGGTAATTATTAACCTAATGCAAATTACTGTCTCCAGAAAGTTTTTGTACTTTGAGGAATACGAAAGCACAAAAAGCATATCAGGTACAATAGATAAATCCAAGTTCTTTCTTTCTTTACATTTCAACCTAAACCCAAGATTTTAGACACAAAATTGAAAGCCTCCCAGAAATCCTTAATTTCTTGATTAGCTCTTGATAAACAGACATGGGCTATGTCTGTTGGAGGTCTCCAGGGATCACTAGTTTGTAATAGATTAAAGATTAATTTTCTTCAATGACAAATGTTGATTTTGCTCATATCTGTGGATATCGGTTTGTCTACTTTTGATTGCCTTATAGAAATGCAGGTTTGTTTAGAGTTGTAAGTTAAAATTATTTTATCAGAAAACTAAGTATATATATAAATATATATATATATATCTGTATATATCTATCTATCTCATTTGGTGTACATGGAAAGGATTTCGGGACTTATCTCCTTGTACCCTTCTTGAAACTGCTCTCCCCAGTGGTGAAAGCAGTCGAGTTTCATACCAGAAAAGGGATTAGGAAAGAAACAACTCAACAGGCTGCTTAAGCAGAGAAAGACCAGTGTCATAAGCATGGATAGCCTTTGTTGAGATTTGTATTTTTCCCTGTTAGTGCAGAAAGCTATTTTCCCACTGCTCAGGTTTTTTTTTTTTTCTTTTTCTTTTTTTTCCCCCACTTTTTACTCTCCCTTCAGTTTTGCCTCAAGGGGGCATTGTGGGTTGAAGAGGAGGAGAAGGTTTTGCACATGTTGGGCTATTGGCCTGTAACTGAAAAATACTTGTTTTTCTTATGTTCAGTAAGCTGCTGTCAGGGGTGAGCACATCAGTAAGGATGCAGTGGGCAAGAATGGCCTTAGAAGAAACAAACATTATTTTTTATCTTAAGTAGGTGGGGAAGGGGCCAGCAGTCATGGCTCATGAGGTTGAAATTAACTGCTTTTAACATTGTGAGGAATGATGATGATGTAGATGAAGTGCCATCCTAAAATTTATATTTCTTGGCTCAGATGTAGACTTACTGTGGAACTTTACGATAGAGTTGCTTAATCTCAGTGCAGTAAAGATAAATTCATTAATGGTTATGAGGTGTTGATATAATTAAATAGAGAATACCAGTAAATTGCTTTCTAAAGCTCAGTGACTGTAAACTCTGTTCTTCTAATTTAATCTATCTACTAGTTCCCATTCACTTGCTGAAAGGCTTTGGAGGCTGAGAAATTAGGCCTAGTCCAGGCACAGTAACTGCGAGTGCAACTTGGTTCTTTAAGGGGAGATTCTTGGATGAGGACTGGAAGCGTTTCCTCAATATAAGCTAAGACTGGATGGACAAAGAAGAACAGAAATAGGTTTTTTTACATTGCCTATCTTTTTCAGAGATTATTATGTTTCTCGCTAACTGCCTGGATTCTGTACCAGTTTGTGATAGCCCTGACACTTACACAGAAGAAAAATTAGGAAGCTAATGACCCAATGAAAGAAATACTGTCCAAATGAGAAGAATTAGCTAAGCTCATTTCTTTTGGTGGTGTTGCAGTACTACTCACATCTGGTTCTTTGGTTGCTCTAAACAAATGTTATCGTTCTCTCAGTGCATTTTCCTTGTGAATTATTTAAGTGTGTGCAAAAATTGTTTCTGAGAGAAATTAGATATCTCTGAAATTAGTGTTTTGCACAAAGGATAGCTTAACTGCCTGAGCAGAGTGTTCACTTGACACTTTTAAACTGAGCTCTTAAGAATGGAAATGTGTGGGGAAATACATTGTGTAGGAAAGTGTCAGTGTTTTTTCTTGGTGGGTTGTTCGTTTATGCAGGGTGTTCCTCATCTAACACACTGTTTTGTCTTAATTTGCTTAATACAGTATCAAGGTATAACTGTAGTGTAACCCGTGGAGCTCTAAAATGGACTTGAGTCATGGTGGAGGCGGGCAAGTAATAAAACAGCACAGTCGGACCAGGCAGAGGTGTTGGATTCAGTCTTCCTCAGGTGTTTCCACACTTTATTTGGGGACTTTGATGTCCTGTGCCAGAGATTTCCAGAGGAAGGACCAAAGCCTGTCCCCATCCTCTGTGTCAGTGCATGTTCCTGATGATCTCTGTGCTCGGCTTCCTGATGGACATTCTGTGCACTTCCCAGGCTGCGACACAGCTCCACCAGATGAGCAACCAAAAGATCCTCCCTGGTCTCTCTAGGAGGCTGGTAGTTACGGAATTCTCCTGGGGTAAGTGTGCAGAAAGTTTCCCTCGCCTCAGACTCAGGCACCTGCCAGCTCGAGCTGGATCACTTCTCGGCATGACCAAAAGCTCAGTTTCACCACTGACCACAACTTGCAGCTTGGGGTTGGAGACAGTCTGGTTTACTCCGTGAAATGAGAAGTAGGGGACTGCAGGTGGCTGCACGCCACAAGGTTGGGTTGTGAAGGCAGCTCTTCCTGCATGTGGGGCTGTGATTTCTGGTGCCTCATCTGCAGCAACATTTGCCGTGAATTTCCTCATCTTGACCAGGACAGCCCAGTTCAGTAAGGTTACTGGGAAATACGGAATGCTCATGGAATAGGCAGGTGAAAAGCTAGTGGAGAATCAGCTTACTTTAGCAAATTTTAGTTTTCCTTTTGGCCAACCTGTTGGACATAGATTTCAGAAACCTAGTAGTTGAGCTGAAGGGACATCAAACCAACAGGATGGAACAGCTTCTTTACACTTGGCTGCAAATTAGCTCTTGGTCTTTCTCCTTGTGCAGCGTTGAATTTAGGTACTGGGTAAGCCTATTCCTCCTCTTGGGCTGTTTTGGATTTTATTTCAAGGTGAAAGTGCCATACCTATCCAGTAAAAAAAAAAAGAAAAAAAAGGATTGATGATGTTGATTTGGAAAATTAGCCCTCAAATCATCTGCTTCGGTTTTTGGAAGAATGGGAATGACTTTTGTAAAAACCCGCTCTAAGAGACCTGTCACTTTGATATTTTCTACAGTTTATCTACAGGCTTGATATAGATCTGGTATTTGGAAGGTGAAATCCTATTATTGCTGAAGTGCATCAACTGCATTTCGTTGGTACAAAGCTCTCTGCTTGAGTACGGTGGTCGTAGTTTGTACTGTTTAGCTTGTCATAGAAGGTTTGAGTATAGCTAGTATAGCTTGTATATAAGTGCTCAGAATTCATCCTGACATTTTCTAATGCTTTGAAAGAAATTACTTAAGTTTACTTCACATACGTGTGTGTCTAGTGATAAGGCCCATGTAAAACAGTTAATAATTGTATCCAAACTGCTTCCAGCTCTACTACTCTTTTCTCACAAAACACGTTTTGCATAAATGACGATTGTGCTTTCTGATTTCCACTTGGCAAATCTGAACTACTAGCAGTAAACACAGTTTTAGCGAACTTCAAAAAAGTAAAGAAAAAAACTACTGCGAATCATTGTCTTACTTTTTACTTGACCAGTTTGATTATTGCATTATAATATCGAAGGTATTGCTTCTTTGACGACTGTAAACTTTGTTGGAAGCCTGCCGTTTTGTTCTTGGTGGAAAGAATTTAAAAAAAATTCTAGTAACATGAATGTATATAGTGAGTAACTACATAAGGAGTGTTTTTATCTTCAGGTCGAAGTCTCTTAAAATTCAGTATACTTCAAATAAAAAAAGCCATTTCTGTGACCATTTGCAAAGTTTTAATTTGTTTTAGGCTCTGTTGTTGATCTAGAGCTTTTGCTCATTTAAGGTTGATTAATTGCTTTTGCCATTTTTGTTTGCCGTTCAGTATAATCTCATGCAGACTATTGTAATTTTTTTTAGTTTAATCTTCTGTTGATGGTTGTATGTTTGTATGGGATGTTAAATTTGACCACTAATAACTTAAGGATTTAAATAAACAAATAAATAAGATTCAAAACAATAACAAAAGATTGCAAACTGAAACGCATTAAGCAGTGCAAATTTATTTCATCAAGGATAATTTCTGCACCTGCTATAGACTCTGTTGTAGAGGCTCTTGCTTTTATATAATTTTATTTATTTAGAAAAACATCATCCTGTTTTCATTCAAGTATCTTTTTATTTAAGGCAAATTTAATAGAAACAGGAATAATAGGCCTGTCTCTTACATTGAATATTGTTAAAAGGCATATGCTTTCCCTGGTAATTACTATTCAGTACTCTTTTTTTGAAGGAGATAACTCTCTGCTACCTTACCTGTAAAATAAATGGGTGGATGTTGCACTAAAGCCACTTCATACAAAGTGTAAAATGATTCGGATATGTAGTCTAGAGCACCTGTGGCTCATCTGCTTTACCCCATCGCCTTTCAAAAAACACACACCATACTGAGTGCGTGGGCAAGTCATGTTCATAGAGGGTAACCCACACAACAAAGGATTAGCCTCACAATAACTGACTTGCTTAACTTGGCCCAAGTTGAAGCACAAGCTTTCCGTATGCAAGGTAGAACCTGATCATGGCTGATGATGCAAAGGAAGATGCTGTTACTGCTCGTCTTTGGAAGTACTTGATGGTGTGCTGCTCTTAGAAAGCAAAAACTAGGAGTCGTAGTACACTGTATTCTTTTACTGTCTCACAAGTAGTTGTGTAGTTGATGAAAAAAGCTGTGCTGTCACTTTGTATGGTTTTGTCTGCGTGAAGGAAAAGACATAATCTGCCTCCTGGGGTTGGCAGTATACTAGTTTTCACATACATACATAATGGGCGAACAGAAGAGTTCTGAAATCTTAAGGTAGGCCAGATGGAAAATACGTTCAAATTATATAAAAAAAAAGAAAAAAAAGAAGCAGCAAGAAAGAGAAATATAATCTTGTTGATAATGAAAGGATGAAGAGGAGAGTGGAACTTCCGTTCTCCATTTTTTTTAAGGAGACTAGCTATGGTCTTGGAACTACTGGGATTATGATGCATTTTCTTTGCTATGGAACTGTCAGAAAATACGAAAGGTTATATCTGTGCAGACAATTTAACTTACTTCCAGCTCTCCAAAGTACGTGAACTCATTCCATGTTCAGCTGTAAAAATCTATAGGTCTTTGGAAAACTCGAGCATTAGAGCTGTAGCTGTAGCCCTCCTGGGTGGCCAGGATGGGGCTTGTGGGCGAGGGCTGTGGCGAGGCACATGGTGATTAATGCTTGTCAGGGCCGAGGTGCTAAGTGAGCATGCCCCTGTAATCGTGCTGTGAGATACTTCTGGAAGCCAGAGTATGGGTCAAAGAAACCTTCCTCCTCCTTAATCCTTTCTAGTCTTTGCTTTTGGAAGTTTTGAAGAGCACTGCTAATTCTGAGGAGTGTAGCTCTGAAATTTGTCTGTTTGTTTTTGCTTGCTTTTACTTTTTCAGTCTTCTTTCCTCTTACTTAAAGTGGATCCTGACAGTGGAGGGAATGATTCTAGAAAAGGAGTGTTTCATCAGAGGAGGGTCCTAAAACTTCTACCTAACTAGAGGTGTACAGCGTATTGAAGAAGCTGCAGAAAATACAGTGGTAGCATAAGAAACCATCATATCTTTAGAAAAATCATTGTACAATGGAAAGTGCTTCATATCAGCTGAAATGTCAGATGTATCAGGAAAAAGTTAAAGTGGAACTTGATTTCTGTAAGGTTAAAGATTCAAGTAATTTACTTAAGGATGCAGTAGAAAGTCAATCTTATGCTTGAAAGAAAGAATAGTACCCTTCAAGTCTCATCTCATGTTTTGTAGCTGATGGCCTGTTTTTATTATCTCCCCTCTCCCCCCCTTTTTCCTTCAGTACTTACTAATGCCCTTTGGTTAACTCCATTATACCTTTGAAAAACTTCTTGCAGAGCTCAGCTGCTTTGGCTTGTTTGCTGGGTAAGCCTCACTGATATTATTATAATTAATAGGATGTGTAAAAACTTCCTGAACTCAATGTTACAGAATCAGGCTATTAAAACTTGGTACCCCATATGTTCTGCAGTGTGCAGGATTTCCATCCTCCGCAGCTGGGACTCGTCAGAGAAGAGACTGGATCTGCACTGATCTTGCATGCTGTGTGGGAAGTTGGTTTGGTAGGAACACCATTCAGCCTGTGAAAGAGTAAGAGGGATGGAAAATAAAGTCAGTTTACAGTTTGGGGGTGTGTCTCTAATTTGTCTTTTTTGATTTTTATACCACAGGGATAAAAGTGTGAGAGAAGGATATGCTCTATTTTTAGATGCTGAAAATCTTTCAAGATCTGATTCATAAGTGAGAGCTGAAACTCTTTCTCATAACTGCATGTCGTATGATAAGTTTTCTTGCCCTGGCTTCTGCTTTTGTTGAGTGGTACTGCTTCATTTCCTCCAAAAACTTTGATTTTATGTTTTTTATTTTTTAAATTACAAGAACGTAATACAGAATAATAAGAGTTGGATAGAACAGTTTGATTTTTTGAAGATGTTTTTTCTTTTTTTTTTTTGATGGCTTGGAGGTGTCATGAATGTAACTTGGTAGTTCTGTGGAAGTAAAATATGAAGCTTATCAAAAATTTAAAAAAGTGGAGAGGAAATATGTCAACCAATAAAACACAAAGCAAGTACATAATTAAGAAGATGGGAAATGGTACGGAAGAATTGGAATAGCCCTGAACAAATAAAGAATTTAAGTAGAAGCAAATACAAGGGTATACACCTAGAGGCTTTATTGCTGATTTTCCATTCAGTATTGAGATCTGTATCCAGAGCGGAGAGTTATGACTCTGAAAAAGGCCTATGTATTTATTCTGGCAAATGACATGATATGGACATTTTATATTTGAATTGAGACTTTGTACCCTTGAGTGTATGAAGATACATCTTAAGTAGGAATACCAAGGCTAGATGTTTCTGCCTAAATTCCTTCCTTTTTTTTGGTGTCTACATTGGTTTTTGATAGTTTATTAAAAAGCTATATGGAAGATACACTATATGGAGGGAAGAAGCTTGTTTATAGAGGATTTTCAGTCCACTTTATGAGGGTATAATGAAGTCCACTAGAAGAGCCAGTTTTGACACTGAAAGTAGCTATTCATGAACAGACATTATTAAGGACTTCAAAATAGATTTCACTGGGAAAGTATAAATTGCAATTTAAGGGTTTTTCTAACAAACACACTCAACTTTAGTGAAGGAGTTATACCAGCAGTACCTTAAAACTAGGAGATGTATCGATGTTGGTTTGACAGCTATTTTGTGTTTGTTTTTTTTTAACCGGAAGGAAGCAGGAGAGCACTGAGTGTTCTTATTGGCATACCAATATTCATTAACTCTGTATCTGTCCTTTCATAGTGTTTTAGAGCTCTGGACATGTCCTGAAAGGCCACTGCTAGGTGCTGTGCTAACACAGAACCACCATGAGTCGCAGCCCAGAAGTAGGACAATTTAAATGTATGAGTAGAGGCAACAGGTAGAAACAGGCAAGGGAGGACAGGAAAACAAGGAGTTCTAGCATATCAACAAATAATCTGTTTTAAAACTTTCCATAAGTCTTCTGCCAAAGCAGTCTGAAAGAGACTAATCAGTTCGTCTTGTGGTCGTTCACAGATGTGTGAGGTGTCAGCCTGGATAAAAAGCCTGAAGACACTTAATTGAAAAAATAACACATAGATGATGGAAGCTGGCAGCCTAGACCTAAAGGAGAAGGGAGTTTACCTCTAGATATGGAATGAGATATGATAGGTAGGCTTTGACATGGAAGATAAGTGATTAATATATAATGGGATAGTGGATTTATGTCAGTGGAGTGAGATTGCATTTGTCAAGATTAGAACAAAAGATAGGAGCAAGAGCTGATAAGAGCAATGGGAGTATAATAGCCATACAGTTAGAGAGATGTGCCTTAAAGGTAGTATTTGTAAAAAACCTGCAATATGTACATGTAGGTCTTTTATAAATACGAGAATCTATAGGACCTCTAGATGCTTATGTCTGAAGACTCAGAGAGATGTGTAAGTCAAAGATGATGCCCCATTTGTTGGCCTAAATGAATGGTGATGTTGCCCAAGGAAGTGGGTGAGAGCTTATTAGCCCTGTGGAGGAGGCTGTACACTCTCTGTCTTCTAACTGTACAAAGTTGTGGTCCAGCTTACAGCAGCGCTGTGCTGTTAGTGATAGGAGGAAAATAACCTGCTTCAGGTGAGTGTCAGTCTTGTGGGATCCAGAATTTTTGTGAGAGGCTCCCTCATCAGTTCCCTTGTGGAAGAGTATCTTTTGTAAAGGTATTTGAACATTATTGTTCTTTGCTGTTACCGTATTACTCTGCCGTGGCAGCATTTGCAGCCTAAGGTTATGCTTAAAGCGTTTCACACCATTGTTGATGAAGTACCATGGAAAATATGTATTAATACATGAAGCAACATGCTTAAGTATTTAGGATTTCAGAGCCAGGGTTGACTTGAATGTGTTGGTCGACAGTGGTGAAACCATGAGTTATGAAGATCGTGCAGGCTGAATACCAGTAGAATCTCTGTCATATGTATATTTACACATACTGGGAAAACTCTTTTGGAAATGCTTAGACAAATCATCTTTGTCCATATATAGTGTCAAGGTATTTCATTTGCTTATTTATAGAAGAATTGAGGAAACAACATTGCTATGAAGTTCCTAGTTTTGACCTCCACCCTCATCTGTCTGCAGACATCCTGGTATTTGGGGGGCCAGAGGGCTTTCATGTTGCCATTGCCTTATTTTTTTTTTCAGATGCAAAATGATGGGCTAGCGTAATGTGACAAAGGTGCAAGATGCTGTAAGATTCCATTTTTTTTTGGTTGAGCCCTTACAGCTAGAACAGAGCAAATATACTCTACTGAAGTTGAAAAGTCTATTTTATTCAGTCTGTTGTATATTTACTGAAAAAGTCATTGGTTGTGTTTTTAAGAATTTCCCATTGGTGTGTTTCCATCTTAACTGTATTGGAAGAATCTGGAAAGCTGAACCTTCTTCCTTTACTTGCAGACTTCTGACTACATGTGCCCTCTGAGACCCCGCCAGAGATAGCTAGGTGCTTTGCTCTGGGATTCTTGGCAGAGGATTCCTGCTAACCCCAGTGAGAGTGTTGCAGTGCAGTTCAGCTGCTGAGGACTGCTTGATTACCTCCCCCCTGCCCACTGTCCTTCTTTCAAGTTCTAAAAATTGTTCATCAGATTTATCATTGCTTTTTAAGAAGGTCTTCATGAGCATGACCTGAGGTTTTACAGGAAATCTTGAAATAAAAGTAATAATATTGTTATACATTCTCTCACATTCAGCCACACATGCTATCACAAAAGTAGCCTTGAAGCTGTTTTAGTTTTACAGCAGAGAGGGTTTCTTTTCATATCAGGTAATCCGATCTGCTGGGTTTTTCCCCTCCTTGACTTTGAAAACATGCCTTTATATTAATAATTCTGGATTTTGTGCTGAAAGTTGATTGCTCTAATTGCTGATTGGTATTCAGTAGTACTAAATAAAAGCTCAAAAATTTATCTTTTTCCTTTTTCTACTCTAAAATCTATCGATGTGTATTTTTAGAGTTCACCATTAGTGGATGTATAATCTTTGTGTCTGCTTTTATTCTTGGCCACTGGGAGTTTTGCTACCAGCAATAAAAGACAACCTCCATGTTGTACTGCACAGTATAGATATTGTAAATTTTGGTCTTGCTTTCCATTGATCTGGTTTGCCATATGGGAATCATATTCAGCTGATCTTTATTTCCTGAGTCAGAAATTCTGTTTTACCCATCTTTGGGGCTTTCAGCATTTATTCTCAGTGGGCTGTCAGGTATTGCACATGAAAGCAAAGGTTCAAAGGCATATAAAGAAGGTTGAGGTCTGAAGTGTTTACTTAACAGTCTTTTTTTTATTTTTTACAAACATTTGCCAGACTGGAGGATCAGCATGAAACCTTAATAAATTTTAGACTTCTTATACTCTCTTATGAACATTTTACACATACATAATTTTGGTGTAGCCTGGAACACATCAGCTGTAAATTTTAACTAGTGTATGTTTGCCAATGACAGTGTTAACAGCATTGCAATTAGTTTTTTTTTTAAGTTTCCTTAATTATTTTTCTAAGGACTTTATTTCCATTCGCTTCTGGTTTTGTTTCTGAAACTGGTTCTAACAGACTGACATTGTGCTACAAAGAAAACTTAAATAAATTGACTATGCAGCTTTTAATTAATATGACAAGTAATTTTTTAGAAATAAAAATTCATCCTCGCTCTCTTTGTGATGTCTTTCCACTGAGAGAGAGTGAATTTGAGTGAAAGTGAGAATGAGCATGAACTTGTTGCTCACCTGTTAGGATGCTGCCACTTCGGGGGTAAGCAGTTAAAAGCTTAACAGCTTCTGTGTCTTAAATATTTAACCTCTTGGGAAACAAAAGCCTAAGATTTGAGTGGCACGAATCTCTTGGAGACAGTGGTATAGAGACTCTAGATCCTATTAGTGTAGCTTGATTTTTTTCTTTCTTATTTGCACTGAAGTGTATTTAAGACTTAGCATACTGGAGTGTTTCTGATGTTCCACTTCCATCTTCAGTATCTCTCATTTCACCTTTTATTATCAAGCAAGGAAATAGGCATCCTGATACCCAATAGTAGGATTGGTTCTCTCTTCTTCTGGCCCTTTTCTTCTTCATTGCTGAGAGGATGTAGAACATTAAGATTGACTCAAAGTGACCATTTTTATCTAGAGAAGAAGTGGTTTTGGTGTGCCTAGGGTCATATTTTGTTGTTAAGGAACTAGAAACAGATGAGAAAAAGGCAATCAGAGACTGAAAGGAAAGTGGGAGTTTCCCCATAGCTTCTTCACCTTTTGTACGGGGACCACCAAGAGTAAAGCTGTTGGGAAACTTTGCTCTGTCACAGAGTCCTAGGCTCCCAGTTCTGCTCTTCCTGACTGGTATGGCCTCTTTGTCAGCAAGTTACGCTTCAGGTTCAGGTCACTGCTTAGTGTTCAGTCATGTCTGCCTCCTTTTCTCAGTCCTTGCCTTCTCTAGCCAAACTAGAGATTGGCAGCTCTGGGAATGTGGCCTCATGGACAGGTTGTTTTACGTAGATGAGTTACCAAAATCTGCAGTGAGTCTTCCTTTCTCCTGTCTTCTTGGTTTGTTTGAAAGCTTCTGTCAGCACTGAAAGACTGCACTCTCATTCTTCTGGTTCAGCTTACCTCACTTCAGTAATCAAAGATGGTTGTAGCTCCTCTGCTCTCCTGGCTTTTCTCTGACACTGGCTAAGGCTGTTAGCCATTTCCCCATCTAGCCCTTCCCAGGCTTCTTCTGTTCCACTGATTGTCTTATTTTGATAGTAGAGGAAACCGTTATGTCAGCCAGAGACGTGCCAGGAAGCACAACGTAGCATAGACATCTAGATGTGGTTCTTAGGGACGTGATTTAGCAGTGGACCTGGTGCTGCTAGTTTAACGTTTTGACTAGATAGTCTTAAAGGTCTTTTCCAACCTGAATGGTTCTTTGATTCTGTGAGGCTTGTCACTACAAGACCTGCCACCAACAGAAAGAGCCTATGTTGGGATGTGTATGAGACTAAATGGCATATCCCGCCATATATTGCTGGTCTGAAGTCCTTCTGAGGTCCAGATGAAGCTAAAAGCTTTTTTGTTTCATCTTTTTCTGAAGGGTCTTTCACTAAGAAAACTGAATGGTAAGGTATCTTGAGTATCTCACTGCTGAAGCTGGGATCAAAACAATCATAGATTTTATAACCTTCTATCAAGCACTCCCTAGACAAAACGTTCAGAGAGTTCACTGGGGTATTACTTGGAATATTGATAAATTCTCATAAATCTCATTGAGAAGTGTTGTTAACAATTGTGACACACCTGTTCAGTGGATGCATAAAAACTTCCAAATGTGTCTTTTCATGAGGAATTACCTGAATTTAATACTAGGTGGTACAATTTTTAGTATCTGTGCCTTCTACAAGCTATGTGTTCAGTACCATGGGTTTGGTACAATTGAAGATGTAGCAGTTGAAAGTGCTGATGCAGGCACTATGAGCTATGTTTAGTTAAACGTGTCTATCATCTGATTTCTCTTGTCATCTCCTCATAGGACTTTGAAAGATGTTTGATCTCTTGGCATTTATTTTCAGAGTTCTTGGCCTGGTTCCCTGTTGTCTCGGGAGCAGAGCCTCTGTTGGACTTGTCCATAAAAAAGGAGCTGCCTGTGATGGAAAGGCTAAAGATCCTCTCTGCAGAGTAGGGACCTTGCTCAGGGCCTGTCCATGTCCCGGAGAAAGAAGTGAAGACCGCTATGATTTTCATAATATTTCATCACTTTTAATCCAAAGTCTTTTTAAATTAGGATTTTCTTCTTTAACATGAGTACATAGAAGTTATTTGTATGAGTATTCTCTGAACAAACCAATGTTCCAGTAGCCCTTAGGACGAAATAACTCATGGAAGTAGAAGAGAAAAGGACTTTAACAAAACAGGATGCTGATCTGCATATTTCTCCCTTGTGGGAAGAGGACCAGAAGACAAATACATTACGATGACAGAACCAGGGACATTCACATTCTGCAGTAATGACCATGGTAGTACTGCAGAATAGTGTATCGGGGTTAAAGAAACTGCTATATTCCAGTAATTTTCACAGAAATAATGTTTGTATAGATGAGAAGCATATTATTAATTAACAGGAAGTAGCATCTTAGAAGTTAAATTACATCGTAGGAGCTGAAGTATAGCTAGCTTATAAAAATAATATGAAAGAAATTATTCTCTACATGGTGGGTATGAGCCTACTTGATGAAAATATTTGTGCTGTTTTTCAAATTGCTCCAGATCTAAGCTTTCATTTCAAATCCATATATTCATGTTGGGATAATAATTGTAATCTTGAAAATGTAAACTTGTTACTGTGTTATTTTCCTGAATCTGCTGGTAATCTGAAACACTAACTCTATCCTTATTCCATTTTCTTTATTAATCCTTTTTTAGGTACTCATTCTAAACCTAATGATGGTCTTTAAAATTCAGCGTTAGCAGTTTCATTTATGATAACTTTTGTGACTGGGAAGGGGAGAATGATGATTGTCAGGAACATCAGCAAGAAGAAAAGTAGAGAATGAATAAATGCAGGAAGGGCAAATGGGAAAAGAAAAAACAGAATTAAGCGGCATAAATATGGTAATTGTAAAGATGAATGTATTTTTACACTGATATTAGACATAACATGCAGGTAGTGGAAAATGATTAAAAATATAGTTATTTCATTATAGATAATTTTCCCTTCCATACTTTTGTTCAAAACATATCACTCATGTGAATGAAAAAAAATTGATGGCAGGTTATGGGCAATAGATTGCATTCCTATCCTTGTATGCTGGAGTCAGCAACCAGGAGTTTGACAATGTCTGTAAAGGAAGTGTTAAGTATCCTCCTTGTTTTCTTTTTCGTGCTCCCCATCCATGTTTAGCCTGTGGGCAGTGATTGGCTTGAGAGCAGCCCTGAAGAAAAGGACTTGGGGGCACTGGTGGACGAGAAGCTCAGCATGGGCAGTCAGTGTGCACTTGCAGCCCAGAAAGCCAGTCGTGTCCTGGGCTGCATCAAGAGGTGCCTGGCCAGCAGGTCGAGGGAGGTGATGCTCCCCCTCTACTCCACTCTAGTGAGACCCCACCTGCAGTACTGTGTCCGGCTCTGGAGCCCACAGCACAAGAAAGATATGGACGTGCTGGAGGGTGTCCAGAGAAGGGCCACGAGGATGATCAGAGGGCTGGAGCACCTCTCCTGTGAAGACAGACTGAGAGAGTTGGGGCTGTTCAGTCTGCAGAAAAGGCAGCTCTGAGGAGACCTTATTGTGGCCTTACAGTATCGCAAGGGAGCCTACAAGAAAGCTGGTGAGGGGCTTTTCAGGATGTCGGGTAGTGATAGGGTTAGAAGGAATGGATTGAAGCTAGAGATGGATCGGTTTAAACTGGACGTTAGGAAGAAATTGTTCACCATGAGGGTGGTGAGACACTGGCACAGGTTGCCCAGAGAGGTGGTGGAAGCCCCATCCCTGAAAGTTTTTAAGGCCAGGCTGGATGGGGCTCTGAGCAGCCTGATCTAGTGGGGGATGTCCCTGCCCATGGCAGGGGGTTGGAACCAGATGATCTTTAAGATTCCTTCCAACCCTAACAATTCTATGATTTTATGATTAGCCTGCATCTGAATCCTCATTTTGTACTTGTTCCTTAGGCGCTTCAGTGTGCTGACGGGTTCCAGTCCCTCATCTGAACCCCTGACCTCTGCTCAGCTTCTCAGTGTTACGGGCTGTCAGCTGAGTTGAGTAAACTTCTGCTAATGAAAACAGATAAAAAGTCACTGGGATTCATTAAAGCTTTTGCACTGACTTAAATCATGCTCTAAGAATGAATGTAGTGTTATTGTAAAATGAAATCCGATTACAATGAAAGAAACCTGCAGATTTTAGTTAGTAACTTTCATGCATCTCTATAAATTTTGCTTAATTCTAATAAAATAAAAGTGAATCCTCATTAACAGTAATGAAATAAAATTAAGCTCTCCCTGACTTACATTCATGTCGAGTGTCAGCACTATTATTTGAAATCTCATTGAGCTCAATTTGTCTGCAAGGACAACAGAATTGTCATTTATGCTGGGGGAGCTCTGTTGGTAAGAAAATAGCAGGACTAGGTCTGTTCTGTCTGTAAAAAAAGAAGTGCCTATACGTGGGATTCATGTCATGTGTGCTACAGAAGTTAACATGATGCTGCATTTTTTTTTTAAGAATCTGTATAATAAATACTTTTATATCTTCTAGTTCAAATATATTCTAGTTTATTTGAAGACATATTGTTTCTTTAGTATGTTCATATGTCAGTTTGTTAATATAGTTACATTAAAACTGTCATGGACAAGTCATGTTGTAGCTGAAAGTTTGGTTAATATTTTGGGGAGAGAGGTAATTCTTGTTTCAGCCTAATAAAAAAGTCTTCTTCTTTGACTTTATTTTCCTTTCTTTCTTTCTTTCATTTATTTTTTTAAATCTGTTGGCTTTGTTATGCCAGATCATTACTGGCTTTACTTTCTACTGCATTTTATCATAATGCTCTTTGAGTATAAATAAACTCTGGTATGCTAAACCTAATAGCAATTAAGCTGGAAGTGTTTGTGTTTCATCACTGTGAACTTCGCAGAAATGTTTCCATGACAACCTCCATGCTAGTTAAGGCAACCAGAGGTGATCAACAGTTTATAGATTTTTTTTTTTCTCTTGTAAGAATGGAATTTGTGTTGACAGTTCTGGCCTTTAATGGCACTTTTGTACTGTGTGAAAGTATTTGTTTACTAGATCATATGCTGTTAACTGTCAGGCCGAGATAGAGTGACTGCTTTTGATAAAAGGGCTGCATTACATCTCTGAGTCTGTGAAGCTCTTGGAGTTTAATTACTCACATCAGTGCAAAAGTATCCATTTGCTTCAACACGCTTAAAAATTAGACTTATTATTTCTAAAGCATTAATGGTGAGTTAATTTTGTCCTTTACATTTCTTGGAAAACAATAATCTAAAAGCTGCTTTGTTGTTTTAAATTTAAACTACTGTGTTTACAGTGATAGAAATCACATTCCATGTTATGGGGTGAATCATAAGTGCTGTAATTATTTGCACTATGAATTAGAATTTGTGGGCCTTGTTTTCGTATTTAGCTGATGAAGGCTGTCATGCTGGCGGACGAAATATGTGAGTTATGGACTGCTAAAAAACCCATAATTTAAGTAGAGATGTTTTGTCTCTTATAAGTTTGAAAAAAACAAGTGTAACACAGTACAGGTAAACTGTTGTGTATAGTACATGCCCTCAGATAGTTAGAAAGCTTTCAGAATTTTTTTTTTTTAATGTGAGATACTTCATGGAGCACTTTCTAGGTAGTACATCTGGAAATGAACAGACAAGTTTTTTTTCCTATCTGTTAATCGTCTAATAACTGCTACTCCATCAAGTTCATCCACTACCCAGCAGTAAGTTTGAAGGCATTACCTGCACTGAGTTGAACAACTTGCTCACGGATGTGTCTGTTCATTGTCAGGCTAATGGACGAGTATCTTCTTGCCGCTTGACTGTGTGTGTAGCAGAGGATCATTTGGTTTTGATTTTTTTAAAAATGTAAATATTTGGAAAGTACAATATCATCTTCTAAAAGTCTGTTTCAAACCAAAGACTAAATATTTTGTCATAATGTATACCTTGGTTTGGGAGAGAGTAGTATTTAGTAATACTCCTGTATTTTCAAATACGAGATATGATACTTGTAGCGTGTCTTGCATGTGAAGACATCATTTATATTCAGTACTCCAATTTTTTGGACATGAAATTCATTTTAGTAATTACTTGCAGAATGTTTATTATTTCAAGTAATGATGCCATCACTTTTTTAAGCAACTGAGTCACTTTTGAGTGCTCTGTTAAAACTAATAGGAGTTGAAACTGTGTAAATTAAGATTCTGTGTGGGTTTCTCTGTGAATGCCATTGCTTTTGCACAGTGTATATGTGTCTATTGAGTCAGAGTTGCTGATACAGTTGTTGGTAGTTGGTGACACTAGGATGGGAAATGGAAGCATTGAAGTTAGATGCTTAAATTCCCCAAGCTTCAAACTGTAGACAGAATGTGTCTCTTTAAAGTATTGGTGTAAGATGCTGCCATTACGGTATTACCCTTGCCTTATCTTTTGGGCTTTGCTGTGCTTTCCTTTGCATAGGAAGGCTGGATTATTAAGGAGAAACAGAGAAGAAGGGGATGGACAAAGCTACCTATATATGTTTTCTCTTTCCAGCCCTGACCTGTTTTAGCTGGAAGGCTTGGTCTGTAGTGAGATACGTGCAGTGAATGTGGCTGCTGTCCACTAATACCCTTCAAACTCTTTCTTTGATCACTTTCAAAGTAATAAATCCTTTTGAGTTTCAGTTCAGATCAGTTTGTTACTTCAGATTTGCTTTAGATAACTGAGCTAAATAACTTATGCTAAATCAGTTTCTCTGAATGTCTGGCTATATGCAGAATCTGGAAATTCAGTTACAACATCCTTCCAGATAAAAATGTGTGGGTTCCTAAAATGGATATGTTTTATTATAGCACTAAGAAGCAGGCTTTATTTTCTTGATGGTCACTTGGTTGTGAAAGACTGTGTAGTACTTAACTATATGATACAAATAAGCACTGTGTGTTTGTTTCCCAAAGTTAAGAGTTTATAAACAGTAGTTTCTTACAAGATCTGAAATAATACTATGTAATCTGTATTTGTTGGGAGGTTTTTTGTAACTATTGTGTAAAGTAGACACTTCCTAAATCTGAACTGTGACTCTGGGGATGTGACACAGAAGAGTATTGAGGACAGGCATGAACTGGGAGGGACAGACAGGCTGTTAGCCCTAACACTTTTTTTTTTCCAGAGGAAGAAATTAATTCGTATTAGAACAGCAACAGAGATGGGCTGTGAGGGTGATCAGGAAATGGAAAGCTTATCTTGTAAGATGAGACCAAGAAAGTGTGACACATTTGCCTTAATGAAACAAAAACTGAGGGAGGATATGATTTCTCTTTCATATTTCTAAGTGCGTTAGAGAAAGACAGAGCAGGCATCAGGCGCGGAGAAGAGCTGTTTAAGCTAAGGAACATTGTTAGAAGAGGTACAAGTGAGGACAGACTAGCCCTGGGTGAATTTGGGCTGGAAGAGAGAGCATTCGATACAGGACTGAGCACTCCAGTAGTGTGGAGGCGACAGGCGATTTCGAACAGGGGATCCTACCAGCAAAATTGGCATGATATACAGTTCCTTTAAATAGTGAAAGATTACACATGGCAACTCAGATTGTTCATTCCAGTTCTGTGCCCATCTTTTTGCTTAACTAGATCTGTAGAACCTCCATGCTTGCTTGTTGCACAGTACTGTGAAAACTTGTAGATGGAATCTAAGAGGAGCTTTTTGTTTCAATTCCAGTACCTGTTTAATTGTTGGGTAGATTCCTCAGTCTGTTTTCAGATAAAGTGCCTTCTTCAGTGTTACTGGCAATAATATCCTGGGACTTTATTTAAACTTGTTTTTTCTTGATTGTTTTATATGTATGGGAGTACTACCTTTAAATTTTTCTTTTGATTCATCTTGCTGTAGTTAGTTACACACTTTAACAAACCTAAGTAGCTTCTTTTTTCTTTTGGTATTTTCTGAGCAACTGGAAAGATAAGGTGATTGTCTCCATATTCTTGACAGTTTATTGTGTAACCAATCTGAACATTTTTTTAATCCAATTCAAGCGTTCATTTCTAGTCCCTTATTTTATAACTTCCTGACAATATTTTGAACATAACAGAAGTTACTCAGAATAATTGCTGTGGGAACATCACATCAGGAATAGAAATGCTTTTGAGTAAGTTTTCCTACTCTTGGTAGCCAAAGAAGTCTAGCGGCAAAAGGTTATCAGCTCTTCATCTGAGACCATCCCACCACTGTAGTCTTGCACTTAGAAGATGTCTCTTCTTGATATGAAGAATCTTATGAGAGGAGGATATCCAGAAATGCATTTGATCAATTTTGTTTTCTGGTCCTCTTTGTTTCTGGAATATATGTGTGTATATATATATATCATCCCAAAGCCTGTCTACTACCCAGTACTGGTAAGCCACCTTCTGTGCCAGATGCTCAGATGGCAGGGTTGCTCTTTCTTGTTTAAAACACACTTGTTGTATCCCTTCAGTGAAGTCTCATGAAGAAATGAGAGACCACTTTCCCACATCTTTTCTCCTGACCTTCTAGAGCTCAAGAGGCTCTAAAACCTCATCCCCAAAGGTTTTTCAGACATTTTTCTATGTCAGATTTCGTTTCTAATACTTTCTTTGTTCTGAAAATGATTTTATGTCTTTCCTTTCCCTCCTCTAAAGTCTAATACTACCAGGATAGAGGCTTCTTTATTGCCTCAGCATCAAAAGGGTTCTTGCTTACAATTCCTAAGACTATTTGTCCCAGTAGCTGGCAGATAAAAAGGTGTAGCTACCTCCATGCAGAATCTTAAAATTGCAAATTGAGCCAGCACCTTGTGATAGCCACAAAGTGAATTCTCATTTGAGTTCTAACTCAGGATACATCAGTGGTTCACTGTCAATTGTCTGTATTAATGCCATTGGATCAGGGATACCTGGAATCCTGTCTAAGCTTCACTGAACTTCACATCATTGGAAAGCATCCAGAGCCAATGTATTTTTTCTTGTAACAGTGATGGAGCCTTTTTTAACTGAAGGACTCGTCACACCTACCTCAAAATAAATGGTTGTACATTACTGCTAGGCATCACCAATGGCAATGAGTAATGTAGCTGTTGGTTTATTACCCAAAGAGAAATTTATTACTTGTAGTTTATTGCTTAAAAGATGAAAAGCTGTCTCTTACAGATTTTCCGTATACATGGTCCATGTATGGCATGTTTCTGTGTTTTTCTCAGTCTTTCAAGATGCCCATCTTAAGATCTTTAAAAACTGGAATGAACTAAACATACTTGGCTTTGCATACCTATGTGCCAAGTGTGAGGAATGATCTGAGTGCACTCTCTTACAAACATTAAAAAGATAAAAACCTCTTACTAGAGTGTATTTCTCCTTTTAAAGCAAATACTTACATATCATGATGAAATATCCTCAAAAGTGTTTCTGGGAGGAGAGCATTACAAATGTTGGTCAACTTTAAGGACTTTAATTGTGCTATTATATTTTAGGCCTCTGTTAGTGAAAACGCAAAAAAAACCTTTAAAAACAGTCCAAGACAATACCTGGTTTAACCTGTAGAGGACACTTCAGGATGCTGATTTGTTATCCTTGAATTCTGGTACCTTGTTAGGAGTTTTATATTCCCAGTAACATCAGGATTTATGCAAATGCACTAATAGGGCACTTTATATTGTTTCTTTAGCTATTTGACCAAGACTTCTCTTTCCTCTTAGGTTTTTACTTTTCCCATTATTAGTTCCTCAAGGTATGTTTTATCAGAATAAATTTTTTTAAATCTACTTAAGCCACTTTAGGAGCTGCTTGCTCTCTCTTCCCCCTCCCTGTGGGATGAGGAGGAAAATTGGAAGGAAAAAAGTGAAACTTTGGGTTGAGATAAGAGCAGTTTAATAATTGACGTAAAATATAGTAATAGTAGTAGTAGTAATACTAATTAAAAGGAAGATAACAAAAAGAGACAGAAATAAACCCCAAGAATGACAAGTGATGCACAGTGTAATTGCTCGCCACCCACTGACCAATGCCCAGCCAGTCCCCGGCCGGTTCCCTCTAGGATCATTATTTTACAGATTTTTTTACTCAACAGTCTTTTTTACTGCAGGGATTTCATAGGTGCCAACCATGGCTGATTAGTCCAAAAATGTGCTATTGGAAAGCTAGGCATTGTAATGCTCAAAGACTGACTGTTTAAGTAATTCTGGAATTTATCCAGCAATGTGAGCTTGCCCTTGAAAGGATCCTGTCTGCAGTCATATGTATAGTAGTATTTGAAAAGGAATACTTTGATTGATCAAAACTTGGTAGTTTTAGGAGGCTCACAAACATATTTTTAAAAAAAATGTGCCAATGAGTAAATGATAAAGACAGACTTATTTATGTTATAAACCTCTTTACTTGTATGCTTAATGTGGTTACTGTGGTCATTCTGTTAGGGATGTTAAGTCCTTGTTTCCTAAAGAGAGTATTAAATTCTTGACCCCTTGATAGTCCTGAGTAACCTGGTCTGGTCTCATAGTTGACCCTGCTATGAGCAGGATTGGACTAGAGACCTCCTGAGTCCCTGCCAGCATCAGCTGTTCTGTGGTTTTGTGACTGACCAAGTACTGTCCAAAGCTCCTTGACCTGATGGCTTGAGAACTTGAGTAATTTTTTAACATAGAGAATATGTCTTTTCTTTATACTCCTTCGTGTTGGATATATATGTTATTTTAACCTGCTAGCAAATAGCAAATCTTTTCTGAGTGGATGGTTTGCAGATTTCTTCCTTCTTTAGCGCTCTAGACTTTAGTTGTTTTTCTCTATGTTTCATTTTATTTCTCTGAAGCAAAGTACGTTGTGTAGCTCGAGCATGATGCTGTCATTTTTTTCTTGTAATGTTTTTATGCAAAAAGAATAAGAGTGCTGGGATAGTCTTGTAGCTGATGTGTCTTACAAATAATTTTATTGGTTTTGAGAGACTCCATAAACCGATCTTAATAATTCTGTTTAACATGAGATTATGATACATCTTTTTAAAGGGGCAGGAGTTACTTGGAAAATGCAGTCTGTAAAGCCGTAGGGGACCCCTGTGATCTTCAGCATAAGAGTAGCTATAGAACTTCCTGAATTAATTTCTATTTGAAGTAGAACATATCTTTTTGGGAGGAAGAAAATCAACACTTTTAAAATACTCCTGGTGATGGAGAGCCCATGACAGCCCTTGGTAACTTGTTCCACTGGTAATTATCCCTACTACTAAAAATTATTTTTTTGGTCTAAACTCGTCTGACTTCAAATCCCTCATTAAAACTCTCCCTTGCTGTGTTGCCTACAGAAAACGTGACAATGGATGGGCCGCGGATGGGAGGGCTCTTGCCTTTCCTGCTGACCCGTATTGTTTCCTTGTTTCCTCCTGCTCTCCCTCTGAATCCACCTGTTTTGTCTTGCGTCTTGTGTTTGGGTTTTCAGCTTTCCCATGCAGGGATTACCTCTGTGTTGTGTTTATACCCCATGGAGTAGAGCAGGGTCTTAGTCCCTGGCCAGTTCTCCTTGCCGATGAGTGTGTCATAAGGGCATACAGGATTAAAAGAAGTTTGAGCCATTGTTGTCCTACTTTAACAGCTTTTAAGCCTGTAAAGAACTACTGTAATCTTTGTGTATGACTTCCTTTGTGGCGAGGACTTCCTCCGTTTCTGCTTTAAGGCCAATTAAGATTGGAGTAAATCATACCTCTTATGAAAACAGCAGATCTCAGTGGAGGGCGGGTAAAGGGAAGGAAAACTTCCAGTGATGAGAAATCTACTGTAGCCCTTGGTAGCCTGTGGTAGTGGTTAGTAGTTCGATGTTTGGTCCTCATCCCTGAATTTTTATCTGATTTTTTTGTTTTGTTTCAGTTTTCCAGGATGTTGTTACACCTTCCTTAGAGAAGAAGAAATAAAACAGCTTTATTAAGCTTCTACCTTGCTTTTGTAACTTACAGGCTGTGGTAAAATCACTCTATAATCTTCTGTTTGGTAGATAGATGCACTTTTTCACTGCCAGGCTTGTTTTCCAGTCATTTGATGGTATTTCATAGTGTGTGTTGTGAATTGCCCTCACTTAAGCAGTATCCCATTTGAATTGTTGCTCTCAGACTAGTGATGCTTTTTTTTTAGTAGGAGTGACACCAACGCCAAAAACTCAGATAACATGGCTTCTGAGTTAGATTCCCTTGGTTGTGTATTCAGAGATTTTGCTAGTCCTGTGACCATGCTAGCTTGTATTCATGCTGATGAACCACCTTAATTCTTTCACAGTTATTATTTCCCAGGAAAGTATTCCTCATCCTGTGAAATGTTAACTGTTGTTACATATAGCATATATACACATATTTGTTGTCCTTGTTGTAATTGATGTTGTTTTTTTCCCCAGATAATTTGATACAGATAGTGTGGATACACTCTCCTATCAACTCGGCTGTTTATTAATGTATACAAATATCTGAGGAGTAGGTGTCAAGAGGAAGGGAGCAGTCTCTTTTCAGAGGTGCCCAGCAATAGAACAAGGAATGATAGGTATCAGCTAGCACACAGGAAATTCCACCTCAACATGAGGAGAAACTTTTTCACTGGGAGGGTGACAGAGCACTGGCACAGGCTGCCCAGAGAGGTTGTGGACTCTCCTTCTCTGGAGACTTTCAAAACCCGCCTGGATGCCATCTCATGTGGCCTGCCCTAGGTGATCCTGCTTTGGCAGGGAATTCGGACTAAATGATCTCTAGAGGTCCCTTCCAACCCCTGACATTCTATGATTCTATGATTTTTTTTGCTATTTGTTCAGGTTTTGCTGCTTTGCTGTGCCCTCCCATCCTCCTCAATATTCTGACAAATTTGTCTTCCACATTCAAATAATTTTCCATGTTCTACCATCACTTGTTATCCCGAATGGGAGTTGAGATGAAAAGAAGGCATCTATTCCACATATATAATGTATTTTAATCCCCCTAATTTTGAAGTGATTGAGCACATACATGGAGTTGAGTGTAATAATTGTAGGGTTTTCACCATAACTCTGGTTTGGGTAATAATATTTTTTCATTTATGCTTCAAAAGCTGCTTGGCCTGTCAGAATAGTTAGTGGGGAAAAAAAAAAAAGAAAAAGATTTTCTTCTCTCAGGCCTCTGATGATCCTAGGCCAATGGAAGAAAAGTTAGTCAGAAATCCGCCAGCAATTCTACAACTTGCCACAGTCTGTCAATGTTTAAATCTGGCAGTTGTTTTAGTCTTCTCTTCATCAGTCTTCCGTGCCAAGAAGGTGATACGGTCTGAGAGTTTGATGAAGGTTTCGTTGTAAGCTGAGGTTTTGGGTTAGTGGCTTGTTTCCTCAGCACTGCTGGTTGTCTTATGATTGAAACTAGGATGGTTCTCTCTTCTTTGAATCTTCATTCTCAAATAAACTAATGGCCCTGGAGATAAGGTAGCTGATCATGTAATGTCCTTCTACCTTTGCTAATTGCCATCTCTTTGCTATGTTATACCTTTCTTAACTCATGAATGTTGATTCAGACTTCAGGAGCTGCAGTATTGTGATGTCACTGCCTTGTCTACCTGTCATCTTCTCCAGGTAGAAGTCTTCCACTTTCTGTCTCCTCAATTTAAATCCTGTCCTCTGCTTAACTTCTCTCTTGTGATTTGTGTAAAAAAGAATTCTGGTGCGTGCCTTGAGAAGCAGAACTGTGGGCTGGTACAAGAAATCTGAGATGAGGCATCCAGTAGAAGAGACAGGAGTGAGAAGAAGCAGGATAAGTGATATGTAGAGTCTCTTTTTTCTCAAAGCTGTTTCTGAAACCAGTCCTGGCTGGGCTCAGCTCCCAATAAGTAGAAAGCCCTGTGCTGTGCAGTGGAAGGAGAGGAGGACCCAAGCTGATGGGCAGTCCCAAGATCACTGATCTCTGGCTGTGGTTCTTGTGGGTAGGATCACTTGAGGATTATGGGGCTGTGGTGAAGGAAGTTAAAGAGAAGCAGAATTAGGCTAGATCGACAGGCATGTTATGTGGTGCATTTAAAAACACAGACAACTCCAAAGGGGAGAAAATAGGGACAGAAAGGGAAGCAGTCTTCTCTGAAATGGAACAAGTATAAAGAGGAGCTTGCTTGTTTAATGCTGTGGCTTTTCTTTCTGTAGTTAATTGGATCGATAAAAGAGTATAACAAAAACCTCTCTATCTTTCCCTGTTGCTTTAGCTGCATTTCAGTTCCTGCCCACATTTGACACAAACTTAAGTAAAACCACCTTTTATTTCAGAAAATTATTTTCATGTTTGTTTTAGGAAAAAAAAAACAGTAAAGTGTTTTATAGCAGTAATTCTCCTTTTCTTTTTGGTAATTACTGCTCATTAATTTTGAAAACTGAAGGTCCATGGAACAGAAGGAGAAACTGAATGCTCTTCTTTTGTCTGCTTTCCCTTCTTTCTTTGTAGGCCTGTACTCCAAGGTAGTCTTAGAGAGCTCTATAGGAAGCTGGGGAAGGAAAACTCTATTAGCTGGGCATGTGATTACAGGATTTAGAAGTACACTCTTTAGGGAACTGAGACTCATATTAACGCTGATGTTTACTTAGGTTTCTTCATCAGCAGAGTCAAGTGAAGCTCCTTTCCAGTGAGAAGGCCGCAGGGTTCCATCTGTTCCAATGCTGAGCCCTTTCGGCAGGAATACCCATCTCATATTTCTTCTGCTGGCTGCGAAAATGAGATTTCCAAACTGTTGTCCCACTTAGACGTCACAGTTTGCAGATACCCATTTGACAAAGCTGTCCAGTGTTTACTGTTACAATGTTTGACACACCAAAAGTTTTGTATGGTAGAGAGATGCACAAAATGACGTGAATATTAAATACAGATCTAGGAGCTCGTTGTATTGCTTCTTTTTGATTAATGACTGCCATGTACACTTAGTCTAATTCAAGTGGAGCAGTTGTGGAGCTGCTGGACGGCTTTAATGGAGTGCTTCAGAGCGTGTTTACCAGATCTGGGTTAAAAACCATATCATTTGAACGTAAATGATGGCATGTTATCATTTTCCACTGGAGGGTTTACTGAACTGCTCAGAAGAGCTGGCAGAAGCAGCAGGTGGCACAAGAGACGTGCTTAGTTGCCTAATGCAATGGTGGTGGTATATTATGATATATGGGTCTAAAATTTCTGTAGTATCTTACACATATGATAGTAAGTAAAGTTTACCATGTCAAATTAAGAAAAAATATTGGTCTGCAATGACAGTGTTGCATAAGATTTGTAGGGAGTTATTTTAATCATGGATATTTCATATCCTCCTTCACACCTGATTTGTCTTACTTTCTAAGAATGCTTAATTAATATTGTACTTACGCTAATTTGAAACAATGATGATCGTAGTTCACTGAAATTATGTGTTCTGCTTAATTGAACTTGACCAACATTACTTAGAGATAACTCAGTACTGTATATGGTATATTCTATCCATAAACCTTTTTTGTTTTAAACAATTTGAGACATAATCTGATTATTTTATATTTCTGTTGCTGTATATATATGTCACGGAATTTTAAGATAATCTTAAATTACTTCTTCCATATTTCAAAGAGTGTGTAAGATAAACTTCCTTTCCAAATCTTTCCTATTCTGAGAGATGCTGGTTTCTAATACATAACATTGCTACAAAAACACGTGTGGACCACTTGGTTCCAAAGCTTTTTATGACTTTCAGCATGTAAACTCCTGATCTCCAGCATCCACAAATACCATCTACCTTTGTGCATTACTAGACTTCCAGTTGTGTTCAGATGCTGGGAGGTGCGTCTGGAGGGGCAGGGCAGGGCTCGGAGGACAGCCTGCAGCCGGGCTGTCTTCTCTGGCCAGTGGCCACCAGCACCGCACACGAGCATTGGAGGCTCCATCCCTGGAGACAATCAAGGTCAGGCATGATGGGACTCTGAGCAACCTGATCTAATTAAAGATGTCCCTGCTTGCTTCAGGGAGGTCAGACTAGATGACCTGTGAAGGTCCCTTCCAACCCAACACGTTCTATGGTTCTGTGAAAGACCCTTGAGAGTTGGCGCAGTCAGGAGGTCTGTCAGGAGTCAGCAGCGCTGGCTGCGTGGGACTGCTGGTGGTGGTCTCTCCTAAAGCGATTCCTGCTTCCTTCCTGCATTTCTGCCTTCTCTGTTTGCCCAGGCAGAGGCAGAGCTCAGAGCAGCTAGAGAGGAGGCAGGGAAGGGGAGTTGTGCTTTCCTGGGGGGAAAGCGGTGTGTAGCTCTTCCTCAGTGACCGGCACTTCTTCAGCTCGAAGAGGAACTGAAACAAAGACAAAAGAGTTCTAGGCTGAAGGCAGGACATTTTTTTTGGGTACAGGCTGCAATTTTAAACAATATTTTAAGGGTTATGTTTATTATTTGGGAAAGCAAAATTGTATTTAGGAGTTGTAGGAATATCATCTTTTGTTTAGGAACGGAAAATAATGATTTTGGCTCTCCAGTAAACCCCTTTTGGTGCTTAGATGTGAAATAAAATATTTCGTTACTGTGCGGTTTGCATAAATTTTTTTGAAATATCTCTACTGAAATTATGAAGGTATATGCTCATGAGGATAATTATTCTAAAGCATTTGAAATGTTTTGAGTTTCAATAGCTGCATATGCATTTTGATTATGAAATGCAAAAACCTTAGAGTATTGAAAATGTTCTTGCTATTATCATGAAACTTCTATGCTGACTTTTAAAATCTGTGGAGTTAATAACCAAAAAGTAAATTCTGTAAGTAATTCCACTTATTTTAATTTGGAAATATTATGTTTTTCAAAACTTTAGTGATATAAAGAAGCGTGGTTGTTTTTAAGAGAAAGTTCTACAAGATAAGTAACGGTGTTGCAGATTAAAAGTACAGATGTATTTTCCTCTTAGTGTTACATGTGACCTGTTTTGAGGACATGGAGAAAAGAACCCTGAACTACAGATTCCTTAATTCTTAATACCAAGACAGTAACATATTGCCCAAGAAAGTTCCAAGACTCATGAGGATCTTCAGATAACAATCTCTGATATCCATGAGAATAACCTGCAATCTAAAATACAGAAATACCTGCAAAATCAGGCCTCTTGTAGTGAGTTATTTATGTGGTTTAATTTAGCTATATTTTTACTGCTGTGGTTGAATTGAGAGACTATTAACTTTAACTAGCACTATTTCCTAACATAGCATGAACAATAATGAGCCAGCATTACTCTTTTTTTTAATTGAATGCACATTGACATTGCTACATTGCTAAGAGTATGCTGCTCTGCAAGCTTCCATTTGATTATTTTTTTTTGAATAATACAGTGTCCTAAAACTTTAGTTTTATTTTTTCTGAGAGGAAATTTTGCAATTCTTTACTTCAAAGTTTTCTACTGATTTCATTTTGAACAAGACAGATTTTGTGGTTTCATGTGAGAGCTTCCTCTTAGGCATCATCATTGAACACCAGTTGTGTAGATGAATTTTAAAAAATGAAAGCAATGTGAGAGAAATGTTTGTGTGAAAAAAGAAAATGTGGAGACAAATAAAGTAATGTAATAAACTGTGAAGTTAAAGCCATATGCTTGTGTGATTTGATGTTCAGTTAATGTCTGAAATGAACATTTTGAATAAAAAATCTTGCTACTGTGAAGTGACTAAATATATACCCTCTTGTGGCGTTTCATAATATCCTTTACCTGCGTCCATGTGGCAAGTGTATTTATATATTGTAAAATATTCTTTAAGAAATCTGTTTCAATGAATTGTGCTTTTTAGAGACTTCTGCTTGAATTACCACTCTTTCAATTTGTGTTGATCTGGTGGCTATAGAAATCTCTTCAGAAGCAATCTGTAATATTGAGGCAAAAAGCCTGCTAGTGATGCAACAGTGGTTTGTCATTCTTCTTGCCCTATAGTAAGAAGAGGTTGTCCTGTTTCTTTCTCAAGATCAAATTTGTTTCAACTGTGAGTGTGTATAAGATACTCAGACCTTAACAATATTGCCTGATGGTTGATTGTATCCGGTGAAGATGGGATCGCCTGTGTTACTTCTGCTCTGAGACAGTATAGGGGACTCTGATGACTAGTTGTCCTTCAAGAACATACTTAAGTGGTCACAGACTTTGTTAGGGTTCCCCTTAATAAAGAGGTAGAGGCGCATTAAAGCCTGATGCATGGACGTTTTCCATGAGAATGCCCCTCTTAAGGAAATTTTAGAGCCAGACATTCTGCTCCAGCCTACTCTCCTTCTGCCACCAGGAGGACTTGGCAAGAAACAGGCTCCAGGGAGTGTGGACTTTCTCTGAATCCCTCTCGACTCCTCATCTCTGGAAGCAGTTGCTGTATTCAGAAAGGATGAATCTATGCAATTCAGTGATCACGGTCTTTAGACCTTTATGGGATAAGTTCACCTTGGCTTCAGACATCTGCCAGGGATCTTCTATAAGATATTCTTCTTCAGTTCTTGGGCAAATGAAATTTTATACTGCAAAGCTGTGAGGGACACCCAGTTCCTTGGTCATGTCTCCATGCATCTTAAGAAAGAAACTTTTATTTTGGCAGAAACAAGGCTCCAAATGATCCCCATGCCCTCTTCATTCAGTCTACTCCAGATGGCAATGTGAACAGCCTAAACTATGGTTGAGATTATAGACAACTCTAGATACTAACTCTGTTAGGTCATGGCATAGACAGCCTCACTGATGCTCTCCCAGGATCTTAGGCTTTTATTTGTTGACTGCTGCCTTAATGTGTATTTCTACTCATTTTTACTGCCAGATGGAGGCGTTTTCTACCATCTTGAAATAATAAAACATCAGATGTTTGGGCACCAGACATAATGAACAATGACTGTGTAATGCAGCTCACCATGTATCCCTAGTTCTCTGTCCTTTTTCGGACACCCTTTTCATGAAAGCATGCCTTATCTGTGAGTGGATTTCGTTTTATATCACAGGTGCCTTACAGCTGGTTGCAGCACATCCTAGTAGAGTGGGTTGTACAGAAGTGGTTTCTTTCCAGGAGAAAGTGTTCTAACACCCTATTGCTATGTCTGAAATACAGTATGGATTTAGGTGGTCTGTACCTTTTTAATAGCGTAGGTGCATATTTTCATATAGTTACAAATCTTACCCTCTGACAATAATTTACTTTCTTCTCAGATGATACTTGTGTTCATTTCAGGGTCTTTCCATGTGTCCTGTCTGTAACCCTTGAAGTTTTTGTTATGGCGGTGGCAGTAATTGCTGTTAACTTCCTGTGTCACTGTGTGCCTTTTTTCATTTACTTTTACAATTGTTTGCTTGATAAAAGGGTGCCACAAAGGTGCAAAACCTGAATCTCTGTAAATGACTCAGTCTCTTTCCAAGCATCTGGGTCCCAAGGTGAACACTTGAATCAAAAGTTATATTACTGCAAATCCTTGGGATCACTGGAGAAACTATTAACTCTCAATTTGTGAGAGCTCTTTTGTCTGTGGACAGATCCTTGCCTGGACTTTCCTTTTCTGACAATACACTTCCCAGCTAACCTCTGTGATGCCTTGTGCCACACATCACCTAACTGTCACCCCCTGTGTGCTCTCCCACTTTGTAAACTTTCAGCAGGCTGCCTACTGTTTTCTCAAAGTCTGGAAAACTTGCGCTGCGGTGGCAGTATCAGGCCACAGGATAATACTCCTCCAGTTCTTTCCGCAGTCAGACCTGTCAAATCCTATTTGGCCTGGGGATCCCATAGGATAAGTCTCATCATCGCGATCAAAGGGCTGGTGTCGTTGTAGGACTGTGAGCCTCACATTACTTGTTTTGGAACTCAAGAGTGCTTCTGAAATACATCTGTGTGAGATTTCAAGGGTTTGGAGATCATCAGAAGATGGCATACTCAGAGAGAAATGTGCAACATCATCTCTGTTCTGTGAAGGCCCTGTGCAGTTGTCCACAGAGAAAAGCATGAGCTGTTGTCTCTAAGTTTCCAGCTGTCTGTCATATCCCTCAAACAGAAGATGTGGAGATCTGCTGTTGTTCCCTCATCTATATCTTTCCAAGGGGAAGTCAGTCTAGCATAAGTCAATTTTACTTCCCACAATGGCGGGAGGTACTCATGTTTCTGCTGAAAATGATGTCGGGGTGAAGGCTCTCTCTCAGCACATTCTTGGTACCATGCTCAGGTGTTGGAAGAATTTCATCCAGTTGCTGCATTGCCAGGAATTCTGTCCACAAGAAGTCTGCGCAGGACCCTGGTCATTGCAGTTTTCCAGAACATTTGAGACTGTTAAAATGCCTGTATTTCCTTCATTTTTTGATGAAGGCCTGCAAGATCTCTTGTAACTGTTGCCCCTCTCTGACTTTTGGCACTTTCTGAAAATGTTCCACTGTCACTGTGTGGGTGCTGAAGAGAGATTTGTGAGTGTTTGGTGAGTATTATCCTTTACTTAAGTTAGCCCAGTCCCTATAAACACTGGAGAGGGATGTTTGACATTTAGTGTGTTTGTTTGTTGCCAGTTCATGTGTCCTTTCCCTTAGCTCTGTAAAAGCCTGTCTGTCACCCATTTCTGGTCATGCACACTGAAAGAGTAACCTTCCATTTTCTGCCTTTTTCTTTTCAGTGTTCATCAAGGGTTTTATTAGGCTTGTGAAGATATTTGTCCAATGTCTGGTTTAATTTAAACCTAGACATGCACAACCACATGGGACTGCCTTCTAACCTCTTAACTGCCCGTTTTGGCTCCATCTTTCCATGAAGGTGCAATAAAAGCAGGTTAAGTGCAGATCTGTATTTTCTATACACATTTTTTGGAGGGCTGTGTATGTGTAGAGGGAAACTTCTATATTTGTGGCTGCGTTTTATCTTAATCTCCCATTTTTTTGTCCTGAACCTCAGACTTACAAGTTTCCCTGTTCAGGCACTTGATGTCAGGGCAGTACAAGTGAGTACTATCTTTTTGTATTCACAGGTTCAGTATCTGAGTGTGCCTTGGCCCTTTTGGCTTATTAGGAGGGGCAGAGCCTCCACAGCTGCTCCTGAAAGCATTGAAGGGTTCTGTGTGCTTGCTGCCCTCTTACTGAATAGAGATTGTTGTCAAAATTTGCAGTGAATGGCCAAAACAGGATCTTCTGACTTGCTGGGGACTCTCCTACTGAAGCCCAAATAACTGTTGAGTTACTATGTGGAAATACCGCCAAATCTTCATCAGGCACTCTGTGGTGTCAGAGACACCGGTGACTGATGGTGCTGCTGTTTGCTTGGAGACCTCTGAGGTCCTCTGCTGGATAATTTATGATAGAGGCTTAATGGCTTAGTGCTATTCCCGGTGTGAGTGTACACGTGGGCTGTCATTCAACTGAAAAATGTAAAGTTTGCATACTTTATTTTTTGTATAATAATTATCACCATCTTAATTTTTTTTGCCTGTTTTTTTTTCATTTCCTTTTGGGTTCTCCAAAGTTCTTTGGTATTTCTCTGTGATTGAGAGGGGACTAAAATGCTGCCTAGAATGCTCTTGGTATTTTCACTCACTCACCCACCATGAAAGTAGATGCTCTACCCATCCTGCAAAGGAGAAAATTTCTCTACTCTCAAGCAATAAGCTGTTGCAAGAGTGTGAAAATACCTGTGGATTACACGCCATAAAAAAATTCCAGTGGCTAATAAGTGACCTTTAACATTCTTGGAATTATTTTGAAAAACTCTAAAGGTTAAAAACCACAAGAGCCTTAATGGTAGAGCGCAGAACTGCTGCTCAGGAAGGTGCGAGGTACGGCGTGTACCAGCACAGTTTCAGCCCAGGCTGTCCTTTGATAATTAACAGTGCTGCCATTTCCAGTGCAATCTCTCTGTGTGTCAGCATCAGCACCAAAGAGAAGAGAGAAGAAAAAAAACATATGTAGCGCCTCCTGAACACTACTCTCCCCTGTGAAAACAGGATGGAAGCAATAAAGAGAGCATGTGGCAGAATCTCAGTCCTCCCCATCCCTCTCCCCTTTTCTGTATAGGGTTGCGCATTTACATTAAGCCCAAAGAAAGAAAGTGTCTGCTATTCTTCTTTACTAAAAATAGCAATGACAGGCTATTTTCAGCCAGTTAGCAGAATGCTAATGTCTAACACGGATGGAGAAAGTGGACTTGAGTGCTCCAACAGGAAATAAATGTGGTGTCTCTTAAGAGACATCATTCAGTAACAGTTATCTCTGGACCCTATGACTTCTTATTCTCAAATCAGTTTGTCCTCTACTACCTTCTGTTCAGCTGCAGAGTTTGATCTGCTATTGAGAGATGGTTGCTGGCTCTTGTGCTGTTTTTTTTTATTGCCACTGTTTTTAGCTGAATTGTTTCTTATGTCAGCATAGGATTATTGACAGTATTGCTCTGAATGTCCTCAAGGAAAAAAACACCCTTGGTTTTCTTAGATGTCGTTTATTCTTCTTGAAGGCTTGGTCCTTAAGGTTAGGTATAACCTTGATACGGATGTTATAATGGCAGATTGGTCAGCTGCCAATCATCTTCTGTTCAAAATTCAACACTGATTTTTATTTGGATATTATACATTCTGTTTGCTCAATTATAAACTGTCATTTCAAATGAGAGGCTGATTTAAAATAAATAAATTGATGAAATGTTATTGCTGAACATCGAAATATGGGAGCTTTAAACAGACGGGCATAGACGTGATGGTTCCACTTGGTAGCCTGATCACATGGCATGTAGTTAAATTATTGTACGCTTACTGGAGTGTATTGTTACTCTATTTAATTAAATATTATGTCTGTTCTGCTATCACGTGGATAAGATCTGAGCCCAGTTTTTTAAAATGCCTGTTGAATTATCTTAAAGAATCAAAACTAATTAACAGATCACAGTAACCACAGGAAGTTCTAGACTGAAATTTAGGCAAGCCTAAGTTTATCTTGCTGGATAAAGTAGATGAGTGTTTCCGTACTTCTTTCTTGCCTCCTGCTTGTGTTTCTGAAGTCATGTTTTGTGTGGAGATTCCATGTTTATAGGAAGTTATTTTGCAAGTGTTGCCATCCCTTCTGGGGAGCTGGGGTTTTGTGAGGGTGAGCAGCTCTGGGAAGTGCCATCAGAGTTCTCTGTTGCTTTTATCCAGTGCCTCCCTTGGTACTGGCATTCAAAGGGACACCTGTGGAGAAGGGAGGTGGTGAGAGGGATGAGACAGGACTCTTCCTCTGGCAAGAAGTGCTTGCCTTTTGCACCTCTTCAGCGGTTTTATACTAGTATCTTCCTTCTATGTAAAGGTCTTTAACACTAATTCATAAAGAATTCCCAGTAGTTGCGATACTCTCAAGGCTGACAAAATGATGTAACATTGTTAAAACTTAGTATGGAATACAAATCAAACTCTGTTAAAGTTCTTCAGTGTGCAGCTGTGGTCTTTGATTTGATGCCAGCTTTCTGTAGACATCCTACATTGTAAACTTGGAGGCATTAGTTATAGTTTGCACTGAGGACGACCCTTTTAGCTTAGTGTGGGCATGCACAATCTTTTTTTCCAGCTTTTGCTTGTCATTCTACATCACTCCTTACACCTTGTAATGAAGTGAGGTTGTTTTCTGTGTAAAAAAGCACCACATTTTTCATCTCTGTCTTGGTCCCAGTTGCTTAATGTTACCTTTTGCAATTAGAATGAGACAGTAAAATGAATTCAGTTGTTTCAAACAGTGTTATCACATGCTTTTAGGAGCTCATGTAAGATTCAGAGATATCAGAATGTATCCAGTTTTCATTATTTTTTGATATTTTTAAAAACCTTGTCTGTAGGTTGAGGACTTCAGATACATATTTTTGAACTGCATTTTTGAACTTTACTCCATCTCTGAAATGAAGTACAGATTTATTGTTTTTTGAGGCATGAAGTTCTTTTAGAGGGTGTATGAAAGCTGGTATAAAAATATTTGTAATAATATTTTGAGAACTGGCAATACCACAGAGAATCTCAGTTGTACACACATTGTTGGTCTAAACTAAAAAGTTGTAAGCTAGTAAAAAAATCATTCTTGCAAGAGAAAAGACATATTTTTAGGTCTTGTTGGCTTATAATAAAATTCCTTGTATCCTTGTAGAGCTTCTTGACATACCTGTGAAATATTTTACATCAGAAGTTTTTTGACTGCTGGGTACTGTGGACAGCAAAAAGGAGGAATTTTAAGGATTTTTTGAGAGTACTCCCTTGGCATTAAATATCATACCTTACTTTTTCCCAGGTGTTCTTATGCTCTTATCTCCTGCAGCTACATATAAACTCCAGTGCCTTAATGCCATCTCAGTTTTCTATTTTTGTTGTAAATCTCTTTGTTCAGTAGGAGCCTGTAGTGTTCCTTCATTCTGTTAAACATAATGATAAAGAATATGAATGGAAGGAATAAAAGCAGGAGAGCTGTAGCTTGTACTGTGTGAAAGCTGCCCTTCTTTCTGAAGGAGATACAAAAGGCGGGGCAACATTTGAAGGACTGGAACTAGGAAAGAAATAGGAAGAATCATCGGAAGGAAGATATTGGAGATAACTTCTGTAAATTTAAAAAAATGGAATGAAAAATTACTTAAGAGAAGCAAGAAATTGGAAAAAGGCAGGCAAGTTGGAATTACTGATGCGAAATAATTTTATTTGGATTTTTCAGTAAATTCCATGGTACTGTCTCGCTTCAGTGTCATCTAATTTGCATGCATTAACTCCAGTATTTCTTAAACTTCACTAAATCATTTCAGCATGCTAAGTTGATAAATGTGGTTTACGTTTATTTGTGGTTTTTTATTTGTGGTGTTAATTTTCTGCTGACTCGTGTTGTTCTGAAACAGTCCAGCCAGCAGTCCAGTAAACATGGAAGGGAGCAGGCTGAGAAGGAAAGAGGTCATGAAGGACCAAGCTCAACAAGGAGGTAACCTTCAGCTGCAATGGGATTGCACCTGGAGTCACTCACAGAGCTGGTGTACTAAGAGCTGCAATGGAGCTGTCGTGCAGGTAGTTCTTTCAGTTCCAGGGTTTCAGAGGGTAGACAAGTAAAAGTAAGACTGTCATATGATAAGAGAGATCCTTTGGGATTATGGTAAAATGAAACTTGGATTATTTCCCCTGGACAATTTCTCTAATCTTAGATTCTCATGTAAGGTATTGAGGTTTATGTCAATCATTAATGCCACCATATTGAAATTTTAATTTGCCATAATGCCTAAGTTTACATTAAAAAGTACTTTTGCTCAGAACTGTATCTTATACTTTTCTAGATGTTGCATGTCATAGAGGATCTGTGTCTTTCCGCTACCACAGATAGTACTTTTAATACTGAGATAGCTCAGCTGTCAAGGGAAGAATACAGATGCTTCTCTGGAAGAACAGTGGATATTTGCTGTGAGTGAAAAATTGGCCTGTGCTTTGCTGTGGGTAGGGAGAATCAGAATGGACTTAGTAAATGGTCTGGATCACAGCCAGGAGACTCGTGGGTCAACAGGTTGATGTGTGTCTAGATGTGGACAGGCACTCCCCTGCAGGTTCTTTGGCGATGAACAGTTTGTAGTGTCCAGTGTAGGATCTTGGGTTGCACTTGGCAGCATAAGTTTTTGGCTTCATAATAAGTTATTCTCAAAAGCCACATTTCCGTAAAGGAGAGTTGTTATATTCAAGGTTTGAGTTGGGAGATCTGTGTAAAAAGTCTTTTATTCTTAAAATCTAAAGCGTAGTTTCAAGCTCTGAGTTGTTGTTGGTGACAAAATGGGTAGTCATTGTTAATTTGTAGCTAGATAGTAGCCTGGAAACCTGTTAGTCACCAGTGAAACCTGTTTCTACTGCTTTCATAACTTGGTTTTGCCTGTCTGTTATTCCCTGAGATCTTTTTCCGTTACAACTTAGAAGATAATGCTTGCAGCTCATTCGGAGAACCAAATGGTGCTTAGTTCTCTAAATGTGTCCCCAAATACCATCTCTCTGCTTAAGTTCCCACTCTTTTACTTTCAGGAAGTGTAGGACCTGTCTTCTGAAAACTCATTAAAATGATTTAAGAGTTCTCAGTGCTGAGCTGGTGTTTTGGCTTGAAGTAGTTTTTGCACTCACTAGTGACACAGTTGCCCACAGCATTCTCCTAGAGAAACTGACTGCTCTTGGCTTGGATGGATATATGCTTTGCTGGGTGAAAAACTGGCTGGATAGCTGAGTCCAAAGAGTTGTGGTCAGTGGAGTTAAATCCAGCTGGTGACCAGTAACAAGTGGTGTCCCCCAGGGCTCAGTACTGGGGCCACTCCTGTTTAACATTTTCAGCAATGATCCGGATGAGGGGATGGAGTGCACTCTCAGTAAGTTTGCAGATGACACCAAGCTGGGTGGAACTGTCGATCTGCTTGAGGGCAGGGAGGCTCTCCAGAGGGATCTGAATGGGCTGGATCACTGGGCTAAGGCCAACTCAATGAACTTCAATAAGGCCAAATACCAGGTCCTGCACTTTGGCCACAACAACCCCCAGAAGCGCTACAGGCTTGGGGAGGAGTGGCTGGAGAGCTGCCAGGCAGAGAGGGACCTGGGGGTGTTGATGGACAGCCGGCTGAACATGAGCCAGCAGTGTGCCCAGGTGGCCAAGAGGGCCAACGGCATCCTGGCCTGGATCAAGAATGGTGGTGTCAGCAGGAGCAGGGAGGTGATCATGTCCCTGTACTCAGCTTTGGTGAGGCCTCACTTTGAGTCCTGTGTCCAGTTTTGGGCCCCTCACTACAAGAGGGACATTGAAATGCTGGAGAGGGTACAGGGGTGGGATACCAAGCTGGTAAAGTGCTTAGAACACAAGTCTTATGAGGAAAGGCAGAGGGACCTGGGGGTGTTTAGCCTAGAGAAGAGGAGATTGAGGGGAGCCCTCATCACTCTCTACCACTACCTGAAGTGTGGCTGCAGAGAGTGTTCGTCTATTGACCCTTGTGATAGGACGAGGGGAAATGGATTTAAGTTGCACCAGGGGAGGTTTAGGTTGGATATTAGGAAGAATTTCTTTACTGAAAGGGTTGTCAGCCATTGGAACAGGCTGCTCAGGGAGGTGATTGAGTCACCGTCCCTGGAGGTGTTTTAAGAGCCAACTAGATGTTGCATTGAGGGACACGGTTTAGTAGGTTGATAGGGCTGAGACAAAGCCTGGACTCAATCTTCAAGGTCTCTTCCAGCTGAAACTATTCTATGATTCTATGACAAAGTAGTTTTATTCCTACTCTTCCCTTTTGTGATTTGCTTTAACACAGGCTGAAAGCGAGCATAGCAGCACAGGGTATATAACTGTATGCAAATCTATTTTGTAAATCCTCGTACAGTCATTATAATGGGGCACACAATGGTCCAGTAAAACCATCTTTTTTCCCCCTTTATTGTTTTCTGTTTCGTCCCCACCTCTCCTAAACACATAAACAAACAAATAACTTACAAACCCAGCACTTACTTCCATTGTGTAAACGGGAAGGAAGTGGAACTGAAATATAGATCCTGTTTACTTTGAGATAGATCGAGTAGTATTTTGACTGTGACCCTCAAATTGTCCCCTGATCTTCACAGAGCTCGTTAGGCAGTGTTGTGAGTTAGTGGTATTTTATATGTAACTTTATGGTAAACAAAGCCTTTTGTTGGGCATTAGAAAGCTGTTTCAGTTAGAGGATGATGTGAAGGTACTTGGCTCTTTAGGGACCATTATGTCTTAACTTGGGACCATCATGAGAGCAGGCAGAAGTGTGAATCTGGGCTTGTTTGGTCCCCTGCCCTCAGCCTGCCATTCCATTCTCTGGGCAAAGCCTTCTGTGGGTCAGTACAACAGAGGAAAACCAGCCTTAGTCAGTGGCTGATGTGGGAAGGCAGAGGGAAAAGAGGCAGGGAACATTCCCTGTGTGCTAGTAGTGAGCTGTTTGACCTGCTTGCCCCATCTCAAGAAACAATCCTTTTAGCATTGATTGGCCTTAAAAAATCATCTGCATCATTGTGAGCGGTCACTGCATCTCTGAAGTTGTAAAACATGCAAAACAGTGGGCAGAAGTAAGGATTGACCAGCTGGGAAATCTCTGAATTGAAAAACCTGTTAATAACTTGAATTTGAGGCATAAGAAGCCAGAGGTTGTGGCAGCTTGCTCGAAGCCAGCATGGCATTAATGTAGATACAGACTGGAATGTACTTGAAGAAAGGAACTTCTGTGTAATTTTACTTGGGTAGCTGAATTTCATGTTTATTATAAGTCTTCACGCTTAAAATATTTAACATGTGTAACTTTTTTTTTTCCCCCCTCCTGAGGGCAAACCACTCACTAGTTCCTTCCAACCCATATATTTGCTGGCCTGCACATCATAGACAGTCTTCAGTATTTTTGACTCACCATTTCTCCCATTTCCTGGTTATACATCAGAGGATACTGCAGCACCTGCCTTCTTACAGGCAGTATAATTGCACCCTGTCCCTTCTCTACACGCTGAAATTGCATCCTTGTGTTGAGTTAGTGCTGCTTTTTCAGAAGTCTGCGTAAGATGGACATCACCACGGTGTCTTAGCAGCTGTATTGATGAGGCTGGTAAATTGTCAAAAGGTTTACTAAGTGTTTTAAGCATTTCCTTAAATATTATTCATAAACTAGCAGAAGAAAACTTTGTACTTTCTACGTTTAAGAGGGATTTATTTCTATCTGATGTGAACAAGTCAGATACTTGCACTTCTTTTGTCTTTATGTCAAGGTATTTTTCTAAGAAAGAACAGCAGGAGTTTTGTTTTTTACAAGAGAATTAGGTTGATCAAAATGTTTATTTCTGGCTCTTTGCTTTTCGTAGTTGTTAGGCTTTTCTGTTACAAAACAGGAAATTAAGTAGATTCTGAAATAAGTACATGACTGCAGTTTTGATACGAGGAGATCAAATGCCTTCAAAGCTCACTGTTTTTCTCTTCGTAGCAGTGATGGCATTAAATTGTTAAATTGTTAAATTATTATTTAAGAGTGAAGTTCTACTGAAAAATGTTGTGTTACAATAAAAATAAGACCAAATAGTAAACAGTCTGCAATTTGAGAAGATCTTTAAAATTGCCCTATTACTTTAAAATCAGATCCCCAAATTACAGATCCTTCCTAACATCCTCTGTTTTTAAATAAAGCTGTTTTTAGCATAAGGAAGGGATATTTGAAGAGCCATTGGTTTATTTAATTATAGTTATTTAATAATAGTATCACTAGAATCAGTATGGATTGATTCTGCATGTGTGATCCATTCTTAGAAAGGACTTGAGGACTCTCCTCAGTGTGCAGGACATACCTTGACAAGGGAGACAAAGCTGCGTTTGTGATGCCCAGTTTTGATTTAGGACACTTACTGGGCAGAAAAAAGGGTCAAAACCACAGCAGTTGATGGAGTTAGGTATGTATTGTATTCTTGTATTTCCAAGTTCAGCTAAGTATTGTGCAGCACTTCTCTTTTTCTTGCGTTGTGATAACTGCTGGGCTACCTTGTAGAGTTTAGTGTCACTGGACGATGCAGAGGGAGTTCACAGGGCTGGTTCTTCCCCTGAGGAGGCACTGGGATGTGACTTGTGTTTCTAAGGATTGCTTAGGGATAAATGATGTTTGGTGCCCCTCTGTGAAAAAACCAGTATTTACCCAGATAACTGCATCATTGCTGCTGTAAAGTCAAAGTTTTGATTGGGAGACACCTATGAGAGTTCATTTATTCAGAGGAAGTAGAATAAGGGTACACCAGCCTTTTATTTAAAATGATCTTTTGATTTATAGAGTTTGAATTTAATTAAAAATTTCTGTTTTACTGTAGGCTGTCACTTCCTTCACTTTGTCATCTCTGTTTTCATTTTGCTGTCAATCCCTAACAGTATATAAGGATGTTATAATTGTGTTCCTCTGTGAGTTTGGAGGATAGCAGACAAATACATGCAAAAATAATTTGTTGGGGTTAATAAGAGTACTTCCATGTATCGATATGTGATGGAATATAAAGCAATATTGCTTGAGTGTTCAAAAATTTTAAGATGTTTCCTTCACAGATGTTCACTGTCCCAGTCACAGAAGAGCGGATGTTAAGATCTGCTCACCTGCACATACCATGCTTATCATGCAAAGGAGGGAGAATTCTTGAAACACAAAGAAAACCTGTGTTGTGAGACACTATAAAGTGTATTGGGATACTGTGTAATGTCACAGTGAGTGAAAAATTGGCCTGGAAAACTGATGTTTGATATCAAGGATGGGGTATTACTTTTTAAACTTTCAGTACATACCAGAATTCCTGGGGGGCTGTTGGCAAGGAGCGTATCCTCACTTTGAAGCTTTTTCCTGATAGGTGCTACGCTGTTGTAAATTTAACTGACCCTGGGAATATTGGTCTTTGAGAGCATATAAGAATAGGATTTATGGTTCTGAGTTAATAAAATATGCTGATGCCACTGTAAGCCCTATTTAGATAGACAGCAGTAATCTCTGTTGAGCAGTATGAAACCGTCTGTCTCTAAGTAGTGGAAACCTCATAGTTCACAGCAAGGTTGTACCACATCCAGAGATGAGAAAAATGTGTCTGAAGTCAGAGGAGTTTTAGCTACATGGTTTTATTTGCTTGTGTAATTGTGTTCTTTCTCGTGTGCTAATATTACATCATGTCCAATAAACAAGATACTCAAAGTGCACCAAGGAAAGGATACTTCTTAAAGTTTGTACCATATCTTGGCTTTGCTAGCTTTAGCAAAAGGAACAAGGTTCTTCTGAATCTAAAAGGAGAATTTGAAGCGTGTGGAATTTGTGTTAAAGGTGGAGTATGCTATGTGTTTATAATAAAACCTCATTTCATTAAATGATGAGATATATTAAGAAGGCTAAGTTAACATTATCACTGCATTGTGTTATATTAAAAATGCTATTTCCCAGTTTTTATCTTTTGTGAAAGCAGTTGATAGAATACATGTTTAGAAAGATAACTGTGAATTTGTAATTTTTCTATTGTGTTTGAAATATTTGACATTTAAATACATGGTTGTATTTACATATGTTGCATTTTCATTACAGTTAATCCTCTTGAAACTTGGTTGGCAGATGCCTTAAGCAGTTCTATAAAATTGGGACAGATACAGTATTCTGCAACCTTGGAATCTAATTGCAAATAAAGAATATTCTGTAGTTGTATTTTTCAACTTTTCTAAGATTCTCTCTTTTAAAATTTAAAAGAGAGTTACTATGTGTAAACAGTAAGAAAATAGATTTCAGCAGGGAGATTAATATCTGAAAATTTGCTAATTGGCACCTTATTTTCATATGAAACATTAATAATCTAGATTTTATATACTATGAGCATAAAGATTACCTCTGTATGCTACTTAATATATTAAGCAAACATCTCTGTGTGAGGAAAGTGTTCTGTGTGCGTTGTGAGGCACGTGTCTTTTAAGAAAAGACAACAGTTTTCAGTATTAAGTCTAAATAATTGCTTTATAATTTGAACGGAGAGTAGAATAAGAAACAATTACTTTGGCAAGTATTATATTTTTCTGTATTCCACAAATATATGGCATCCATATGTGCTGGGGTTTTAATTTTTGTTTTGGGGCTTTTTAAAACAAATAATCTCAGCATTTTCTCGCCACTGTTTCCTAGCATTTGATTAATTCAAATGGTGAAAAATTGTAGCTAACTAAACGTGTTTCGTTCTGTAAGTAAAATAGCTAATTTAACAAATAACCTTAAGTTCATAGAGTTTAACATTAATAGTCACTATCTAAACAGTCCAAAAAACCAAGAATATACATAACTGTGTAATCTACGCTTTATGACATATTCAATGTAAAACTTCACCTGCAGTCGGGAGTTGAAACTTTACTTTTTTTTAACTCAGATTGCTTTACATTTAGAAGGCTACCCAACAATTACTTCTCTGTTCAAAAAAAATTGTTCTTCCCATTCTTCCATTATTCCCATTATTCTTCCCTTCTCCCATGACTCATCCCAACAGTGGCTGAATTGGTCCATTCCGACATCAGGTACTGCACTGATGCTCCTTAGCCTGATGCATGTCCTGTCCCCGTCCGTGTGTTGAATTTTCTCTGGCTTCCAGGACAGAGGAGAGCACAGGCTCTGCTGGGAGCTTGGCATTAGGTAGCAGTTACATCCTATTTAGGTGTTTAAAGTTAGGTAGGATGAATCTGCTTTTGGTATCGCATAGACTGCAATAAGCTGCATAGACTGTGTAAAGATAGTGCAAACTAAATTTCTTTAACCAGATGTTTCCAGTTTACTGTTTGGCTGTGCGTTCACTCCTTGTTAATTCTTTCTGTCTTTACTTTTGCATCTTCTTTTAATGTAAATAGTTCCCCTGAGGTCCTTGTTTTCTCTGGCAAGAGTGTAAACTATCCCTCAAGTTGCTCCCAGTGTAGCTTTTTAAATACGTGTGTTCTCACAAACCTTTCACACCTTTTTTCCTGGTGTTGCGGCTTGGTGGCAGCAGTTCCTGTGGAAGTACCCAGTGGCTGCATTGAGACAGCTCTGTTCTCCTTAACAAAGCTCGTCTCCCTTTTGAAAAGCACAGAATGAAGTGGGAGTTCATGCCTCTAAGTTTATTGACCAGATTTTTCTGTCCATGTGTTTCTGCTGTGTTGGCAGAGTGTTTTGGCCACATTGAGGTCTCAAGCCTCCTGTTCTTCTCGGTCTCATGAAGGAGGGAGGATTCCCCCAACAGTCATGGTGGTGTTTTAAAATCGGGCTTGATGAATGCACTTGTTCTTGCTTTGTAAGCCAAACCCCAGGACACAATATCTGATCCCAAAATAAGTGATTCATTTAAATACCGCCAAGATAAAGAGCAGTAGGTCGTGGAGGGGTAGATGAGTCCTGAGGTCCTGCAAGTAGCTGTGTTTTTGGGGAGCTGTGCTGGGCCTCAGGGAGATGGTGGGCGCCCGTCCTCGGCCCTGAGCACCAGCAAGGCCTGTAAAGCTTATTTCCACCTTTTTCCCATCCCTGTCACTCTTGGAAATCACCCCGGCAGTGTTGTGCAGGGACCTGGGTTCCACCTTTTTGCTGGGCAGGAGAGGGGTGATGTCCTAGCCTAGCCCCTGGTGTTTCCCGGCG
>NW_009716701.1:0-20249 GCF_000703405.1 Apaloderma vittatum | reverse complement strand
GCTGGGCAGGCTGTCCCCGCCGCGACGTCCTGCCATGGCGTCCCTGAGGCCCAGCCGGGCCACGGCACCTGCGGGAGCGCAGAACAGCGGATACCGAGCAGGCAATTAAACAGCTTAGCAACAGCAGACACGGAGTTAATGCCGCATGCTGCTCGGCTTCGATTTTCATAAACTCATACATGGGATCCAGTGAATCGGGAAGTAGGATGAGGGTTATCGCAATTTTGACGCGAACACTTTAAATGGCTAATCTGTTTCTAAATGGTTATGTTTTTAATCTCAAGCTTCTTTACATGACTGAGCTGCCTTTTTTTTTTTCCTCTCCCTAACTTGACTTTGTTTTATAGGGGAAATATTTCTGATCAGATTGCTTAAGCTCTGAGCTGTCATGTAAATACGTTCTGTCAAGTATATAATACACATTTTAAAATTTGTCTAAATATTTATGCTCTTGAGGGGATCACTGTAGCTCTCGACAGACAGTTGCAACCTAGCGAGTAAATAAATTGTATGTCTTTTTTTTTAAGTCTGCATTGTTTTCACATGAAATGATAACTCTTTGAAGAATCACTTGAATGTTGCAAAATTCTGCAAGGTAGTTTTATTATTCGCTTGAGAAAAAAGGTAACTCCTATTTGTCAGCAATGCCTGCAAATATATACATGCGTGTATATCTATATATAAAATACAATGCTTCTCTTTATTCTAAAAACTAAATAACTAAACACAAAGTGAATGAATTTACACTGCGACCGTATCTAAAATTGTTGTTAGAAATGTTGTGAAGCACATTTTCTTTTAAATTTACTTCCCGTATGTGCTCCATGAATTATGTTTTTATCTTCTTTTAGGAATTTTCCTGCCCAGATTACAGTGATAATATCTGTGATATCGTGAATATTTACTTTTAAAAAAAATTTAAAGAAGTTCAGTGAAATTCACTGGAGCAAAGTATGGTGATTTTCTTTCATTTTCAGATAATGAGCTGTATTTTTCCAGACTCATATGAAGAGGAAGATTATTAATGCTAAAGTTCAGAATACCATTAGTTTGTAACCGGTAAGAGTTGTAATAGCTGTGATTGATACCAGGCATAAGATTGCTGTAATGTTAAACACCTCAGAAACTGTTCCTTAATAAAAAAACACCTCCCAGTTTAAACTGGTGGAAATATATTCTGGATGCTAGTCCATATAAGACATAAAAAATTGTGTTATCCTTTCTTTTTACTTTGTACAATAATAAAGTATATCCAGAGAAAGTAAATGTGTGATTTTAACATCTTTTGACAAGCACATTAGACTGTAGAAAGAGCATCCAAGTTGGGGCTCGGGGCATATGGTGCTACCTTCTGCTAGCATAGCTCCAGAACAAGTCACTGTGTTCACCAAGGGGTCATATTCAGACTCTCAGGTTCCTTCCTCTGGTCTGAGGGAAAAACCACAGTTCCTCTTAGTATGGAAAAAATCAGAATATAAATGACAAACTCCACTTCTTTGCGATAACCTTCACAGAGATGCTCTGAAACATCTTGCTATCAGTCAGGGTTTTTTGTCAAGGCGTATGAGAAAGGCTTCAGAGAAGTTAAGCTAAACAGAAATTGTGTTGGTTAATAATCCACAAGCTAAACAATGCTGTGGCACTGTAAATCCTCAAATTAGCCTACGTAAACATTTATAGCTTTTTTTTTAATTCTGAAAAAGATACAATTCTATTCTAAAAGAAGAGATGTTTATATCACGATGTGAAATTGCTGAAGCATTTAAAATTTATATACATTCAAAGTATTATTTAAATACTTGTTTTGTGAATAAGTAGCAACTCCCACAGTCTTACTTTTCACATCTTCCTAAATTGTTGGTTTTTATTTAGATTTAAAGACTGGTATTTATAATAGATAATGCAAGTGTTGTGTATCTTGGGAATTCAACATATGGATGGGGATACGGAAGGCATTAGTTATATGAGATTTGTTGACCAGCTTTTAATTCAGATTGTCATTTTTAACACACGGTGGTACAGATGGTAAAGTTTTGACTATCCATCAGAGCCCCAGTACCTTAGGGACAGCTGTTGCTGATAAATCTTTTTTACATGCTTTAGGTCAAGAGTAGTCAAACCTGTTACAGCACCTGCTTCTGCATATGCAAATCTGTTGTTTTGTCATTTCATTAAACAAGGAGAGGTAGTGGTCTCTCGTGGCCGTAAGTAAGCCTGGAACATAGCCCGTATGAAATGAAATCTAGCAAAAAGACAACTGTGGTTTCTACAGTATAGCCGTGGGACTCTGCTTCTGTTTGGGGGCTTCGTTTCTGGAAGACTGCCTGTGATTTGGAAGGAGGGTAGAAAGACAAGTGTATGTTTGGAGGCGAGAAGAAAAGGGAAGGTGTTTGCTGTCATTGACTGTAGGGTAGTTGTGAAGTTTGACATGCCCAGAAGCTAGCGGGTGCCATGTGGGGCTCCCCTACACTGCATACCTCCGTTTTCATCATCTGGTAAGCCTGCAGCATGATTTCCGGGCACTGGAGCATACAACATGTCTACTTCGGTTTGGAGCTGATTGATCCACGGTACGGAACATGCTTGTGGGATCTTCCCGTGCTATAGAAGAACATAAATGATTGAAATGCTTTCTTAAGGAAGAAAAGTATAATTTGTTTGTGTACTTTGGTGCCTAGGAAAAAAAAATCCTGTCAAACGACATCACACTGTGAGAGCTGATGGTTTACCGCACAAGGTTACGTGTGGATTGTGGAAACTTTTAAGCTGTTTATATTTGATTAATTTGTCAGATACAGCGTGAGTTTAAATCATGAGGAGGAAACTTCTCCATTTATTGCACTTTGCAAGTAGGGCTGTGGCATGTAAAAGAAATGGCAGTTTAGGATTGTTTTTTGAAGCAAACTGACAGAAGATTTTATCCTGCACTGCCATAGATTGCTGTGGGGGAGAAAGGGAATAGTAAAATTGATGAACAAATGTTGCATGCTGTCATTTTAGATTACGTTGTTTTGCCATGAAGTTGTTGCTAATTTTTTTAAAAGATACTGCAAAATTCCACAATTGCCGAAAGTACCATAGTAGGGCTGTTGACTGTGTTAATTATTTCATTCCAAGTAGAGTTAGTTTGTCAACAGTATCTTAAGCAAGCCACCAGCAAAAAGGTTTTTTGAACATTTTATGGAAAAAAAAGAATACTGCCCTGACCTCTCGACCTTGTCAGCGGAGTTTCCCCATTCTGACACTAGGCATTATTTTTGCAAATGTTGGAAGTTTAACTCTTCAAGGAACCAGATATCATTTTTATTGGGGTATTAATTCTGGTAGGTGCTAATCTCATCAAGATTTGCAGACATTTTCCTTCATAGGCCATTCTGATTTGTAGCTTTTTCTTTTCACAGCAGTATTAAATACCAAACCTTCTCTGATATGGAAGTTCATTAGAGATATGTCTTTGATGGCAGCCCTTTCAGGGCTTCAGTTTCAAATACCTTGATGTAAAGCTTAAGAAGCCATTGTGTTGTAAGCCCTCCTTGATGTGTCTTATTTAGATCTGCATAGTAAATCAAGGAAAGTAAATAACAAGGCAGCAGATGGAAGCATGAAGATAAGGCCAGTGAACAATTGTATTTGTATTTTGTTATGATGTTGACAGGAGCTAAAATTCACTAATCTAGTTCAACTGATCTGCATTTCAAAGAAATCTCATTTAGCAGCAACTTGAAGGTTTGGAGGATAAAGTTCTTTTATTGCAGCTTTTATTGCATTCTTTGCTAATTTATCTGGTCAAGATTTAGCCTTGCTTACTTAAAGCAGCAAGCATGTTACAAGGAGTCTTAAATACTACGAAAGCATTAATGTCTAGACTATGAACTGAAGGTAATTACATATCCAGCAGTGAATAGGCTATGTTTAGGAAATACTGTTGTCCAAACGGAATGGTGAGAGAAATGCAGATAAGGTATTTTACCCTCTTTTCTCTAAGGGTTTTTTATTTTTTTATTGTTGGGAAAATGAATACAAAAGAAAACATAAAATTATTAAATATAAAAAAATAGATTTTACTGAACTGTGAATTCAGTCATACCATACTTTGCTGCTCTATCTACAAACTGATAGCTTATATTAAGGTTTCATTTAATAGTTATCCTCCTGTATCTATTAAACAAAACTATTAAAATGTGAACAATAGTTTAGTAGAATGATGGGCCACAGTTGTTTTTATGTGCACATCATATGATATAGACAATGTGTATGCAAGTTGTATACTTTGCATTAGCTAAGGTACAGCCATGCTGTCTGGAAAAAACGCGATAAATACATTGTACAAATCAAGTACGATTGAAGAGTCATATAAAGTAGTATTTAGGGTCTCCTTTTGGTATTTAAAACAAGTGATTGAATCTTAAGGCCAAACCCCAGCATTTTACTTTGGTTTAGTTTTCCCTTTGTAATACAAATACTAACAGTGGGCTATTTAAAGCATTGCTCACAAGCTTGTGCATACCTATGTAGAGATACAAAAATAATACAGCAAAGCGTGCCAGAGCAGTGCACATCCAACCTCATAATGGGGCCCAGTTCTTTAAGATGTGTAAATCAAAACCAGCAGCTGCTGTATGTTAATGCCATAGTCCTTGCTGCCCTTTGGCAGCCCGTCCTTGTCGTAGAGCCCACACCAGTGCCCCAAGGACAGCCCTTCCATCTCGTTTGTCGAGTGGGTCTTTGCACACTGTGGTCTGCACTCTGCACACCAGGAGCACACAGGGGGAGCTCCCTCAGCAGTGCAGGCCACGTCATGACTGTGTGGTCCCACCTTTACTCGCTCCTCTCTTGCCCTGGCAGGGATATCCCCGTTTTGGTCAAAAGCTGGTCATTTGTTCTGCAGGACTATTTTCAGGTAATGAAACACTCTGATTTGTCTTACTTTGGAATTGCACAGATGCCCGTGTCAGCACAAGGAAGGAGTAGGAGTTTGCAGCTGGAGCGAAAAAAGGTGGTGAGGGAAGTTAGGACTGCTTCAGCCTCGGTTTAGAGTGGCTTGAGTAGTTGTGCAGCTGCATCCTCTCTGGAAATCTTGCTGTTACCCCCTCAGATCACTATATCTCTGCATGTGTGAAATGAGTAGGGAATACAAATAGCAATTATTTAGAAAGATGAATTGCACTGCTGTGTGAAATAAACATATACCAGCCGATATAACGGTGACAATAAAATAAATCAAAGTGTCCTAGAAGATTCCACAGTGTATCTGAACATTTAATTACATCCCAACCTGCCAAAGTTCAGAAGGGAATTTTTGGATTTGGAGATGTCCCAAGGATGTCATCCTGCTTACAGCATCCAGGAGCAAACAGGTTGGTGTAGAAGAGCAAGTCCCTGCAGGCACAGCGGTGTTCACATTTTTTAGATTAGTTATTTCTTCTTTCGTATAACAATTTAAATCATCCCCTCGAATAAACATGTTCTTGTACTGTCCAGCCTGCCACGGTCTCCTGAGTTTTATTAATCGTAGCCTGTTGTAAAAACCTCGTGCCCTTGTACCTTTGGCTTCAGCGTCGTTGACCCTCACTCCGTTCTGTCTGAGCCCTTCCCGTGTCCCGGCATTGCCTAAGGTGACAAGGAGGCGTCCCGGCTGTCACTGAGTGCTCGCCTCTTGTGCTCCTGTCCCTGCTGGCTCCATGCACATGTTGTGTTCCTCACAGGGATGTGGGAGGGGAGAGCTTTTCCAGCAAAAGGGAGTGTGAGAGACAAAATAAAGAGGAAAGGAGAAATAAAAAAAAAACAAAACAAAAAACCCCAAATAAAGTTTCATGGATTTTTGCACATCTCTCCCTTTACAGAAGTGTTTTCTGCAGCCACCTCACCCCAGTCTGTGAGTGCCACAGTGCTGCCTGTTAATGAGTGATCTTCTCTCAGGTGGTGAGGGTCAAAACCATTTAGAAATTAGGTGGATTGAAAAACCCCAAAATGTGAAGTCCTGCAATCGTCATGCCAGTGACCGTGTCAAATACAGAGCTGTGATGGACTGAACCGTGTGTGAGGCCACTTGTCTGGAATCCCACTGACCTGCTCAACTTTCATCTCTTCAGATCCTGCTGTGTGTCCCTGTGTTGAATGGCAGCCTGACAGAGAGAGAAGGGCGGACAGAGCTGGAAGGAGTGTCAGAGGAAGGAGGTGGCACTCTTCCCACTGGGGATTGCTGGAGAAAAATACCCCTGGACATGTTTGTCACAAGAAGTACTGTGCAAGATTGCCACTACCAGTTTAAACTCCCCAAGTTTGGATGTTTGTTCAACAATATTTTAGCAACTATTCCATCTGATTGTCCCAAATCCAGCATGATACCTTTTTTGTGGCTGATTACACAGTAGATCTAGCTACGCTGTGTCTTCTGTCATCTGTCTCATACGGCATTTGCTTTGGGACAGTAGACAGCCAGCCATGCAAGAAATTATTAAGAAATAGGTCTTACCGTTTTTTCCATGCCAGTCCGTCCTCTTACAGTTCAGTTTAAGGTTGTGTTTCTGGTCAATATGTTTTAAATACATACTGAATAGATCTGCAAGAGAAATAAGGAATATTTTTCTAACTCTTAATGTCTGTTTAAATCCAGAAGATCAGAAGAGTTCAGTATATAACTGATGAGAGTACTGGACTTCAATGTATTACAAATTTTAGCATATGTTTTCGAGTCTTGCAGGAGATTTGTGTCAAAGACTATTTGATATCTTAATGGCACCAATGCATGCGCTTTAGTAGTAGAAAGACTATTTTACTTGTAGATAGATAGTTCATCCTGCTTTTCTCTTTTTATTATGTAAGAGGAGGAAAGTAGTGCCAGTGCTGATGTTTTTGAAGTATTGGGTTTTTTTGATCATAGCATAATAAACTTCCTTAAATTGCAGGCAAATCAAACAGCTTTATTCAGTTTAACAGCACAGCATTTAGGGAAGTTGGTAAGATAACACCTTTTCCTCTTTAATTATTTACATCATGACTGGTCTCTTGTTTACTTATTATGTTGTTTCCAGATTAGGACAATGATACCAGAGATCAGCTGGAAGGGACTTCTGCACAGATATATTTACGTCTTTTGTTACTCTGTTATAATACATCTCTCTTAACAGAGGTTTCAGCATGTGCTAGCAAAGCAGTGATTGTTTTTGTGGGTTTATGTTTTTGTGTGATAAGATTTCTGGGTAAAGGCTTTAAGATAAACACAGTACTAAACGCGCATGATTGTAATACTACATTAAGCTTGACTATACAATTACATAGAAGAGTAAATATTAAGCCAAAAGTTCAGTCCAGTCTTTGTTTATCTGCTATGATTTCAGGCCAGGTACTGCACTAACCTTTTACTTTGTTTCACCCAGTAGGCTGTAGGTATTTAAAATAAAATTAATAGATTGCTTAGGTAAAAAAAGGGGGTTTTGTAACATATTTAGTGAGGGACCCGAACCACTGGATTTTTTTTAACTGAGATATATAATCCTAAAACAATTGAGAAACTTGCTTGTATAGTCCTCAAATACCTTTTTTCTAATACATTTTTCTGTAACCTATTCTAAAAATATGTGGCAGCAATGAGATAAAGTATTTTATGAATGCTTGTTTGGGATGGCTTTGTAATGCAGCTGTAGCTTTATGAATTGTGGAAGAAGTCCCGTAACAGTAGCGCCGATAAGATCACATTACCTTTTGTAACTTTTACTTTGAGTCTTAGGTAACTTGTGGAAATGGTGTGAGCTTGCACACAAGTGCAACTTCTGACTTCCCAAATTAATATACATGTATATATACATGGAATATGTTTCTGTCTTTAATTTTACGGCTTACTTGTATGACTGTGTTTCAGAAATCAGAAACTTAAGCTAAGAAATTCTTCATATATCTTTGATATAAATGGATTTACACCAGGAATATAGTTGAATTAGGGAATATATGGAATATATTTTTAAAGCAGGCGTAGATGCTTGTTTAACTTTCAGATGGAATTATGTAACGTGTGTGAAAGGAAAGCTTTCTGAATTTACATAGATTTTTGGGTAACTGTTGATTCCCAGTGCCTGCAACTGAGTCAGTTGCATATCACCTTTTCCCCATTTATGTGCACTTTTGTGATAGAGCTGAGATAATATTCACAGGAAGATTTTGTAAACTTTTTAGTTGTAACTTGAAGCTATGTAGGGAAGGAGTGAAAATCACGCCTTTTCTTTGGCAACCCGTAGGTAGCTGTCTTCTAATACCTGTTCTCATGGGCTTTTTAAAGGGTTTATCCTGCAATAGTATTTTACCTGCTGTAGTATACCTGAAGCCTGCTTCTCTAAATTTTGCAGTTTTGTGAGAAGCTTGTCCTTGCTCATACATCAGTTCTAAAACATTTCCGTTCTTGTTTGCTACATGTTGCTTTTATATATAGTTAGTATCACAGTGACATACAGGATGTTAAGCAGAGCTTGGATTCCTTTTTTGCTGGATAGGTTATATTCCTACCCTTAAGATTTTACATTCCAAACAGAGAAGATGGACAGATAGCAGAAGGGAGAGGTGGCCTAAAATATTGCTGTAGGCCGGTAGTACATGGGTCTGTGCTCACTCACATGCTGTACAGTGAATTTTCTTTCATCCTCGGTAGCCATTTGAGCTGCAGAAGCAAACAGAACAGCAAACATGGTGGGAGCCTCTTCTTTTGCACAGTGTAGAAGTGAACATACTTTGATCTGTTATATCAAGCTGACAAAAAAAAAGTGTCAGTAATTCCTCACTGTCTAAAAAGAACGTTAATAAATTGGTCTGTGTGTAGATACAGCGGAAACTTTCTGATTTTTAGGTGAAACGTTAGGGTATTAATTCGTGCATATTGCAAGAGGGACTTTGGTTGCATACTGATGTCTGAACAAAGTTATTTTTGTCCTGTTATGTTTTTTTGTGCTAGTACAGGCTGCTTCTTCGTATAATGTGCCAATGCATAACTATCCGTATAGGGATACTCAGTTCACAGACACAAAGATCTGTATCTAGCAAGACAGCAGAAAGGACTGGTTATATTCCTTTGGTACATCTGGTAGGTAAGGATAGAATTAATTAATGTAGTTTTTGCTCGAAAGTGACATGTCAGTCCGTGACAGTAAAAAGTGTTTGTTCCTTATGACAGTCATTCACTTTCTGCTGGTTCAGAAGGCTTCCCTGAAGGAATTTTAATTGATCTGCACTTACCCAAAATAAATCAGAAACACTGCTGTATCCTAGAGATTAAAGCAAAAGAGAAGATATTGGAATACAGAGTATACGATTTTAAGGTTTGCTTTGAGATGAAACTTGGGACATGGAGATGCTGACCTGCATTTATATAAGTGTTGAACTGAGTGGGGACACATGGATGAAGTTACAGACTCAAACACATGAGACCAGTGAACGACTTGAGAAGCAGAACCTTGCTTTGTAGCCCTCTGCCCTGGCTGCTTTGGGACTGCGGACTGGGGAGAGGAAGGCTGCTGCTGCTTTACAGTAAGACTTTGTTACCTCATTTGATTTTTTTTTTTCCTGTGGTGATGTTATTTTGGAAAAGTCAATCAAAACTATTAGGCATGTGGCAAAGTACAGAGAACTGTGGGACTTCATTTTGAGGTTCAAAAGGATCTAGCCTGTACTTCAAGTGTTAGACTGGACTCCCTGTGTACCTAATGTAGTAATTCTGGTTCTTGTGTCTTGAATTTATCAGTGTAAAATGAGTATAAGAACTTGTTGAATTATCACTAGCATAATTGAGCATACGAGGAGATAGGACTGGTCATCCTGATTCAGGCCAGTGGTTCACCTAGGCTGCCCTCTGTCTCTGTGGACAGGGTGCCTCTTTTCCAGGGATGCCTGCCCTCTACCTTTTGCCTCATGAAAACTCCTTACATCAGCATACTTGGGAAGAAGTCCACAGCTCTGTTACCCATTTTGTGGAGAAGAAACTCCTGCTTCTTCTTTTGCACTTAAGTTTTCCTAGGCAGTTCCTGAATTGAAGGGATAGGGAATGGATGATGGCTGTGCAACCTCCCTTTCTTCTTCAGACTTTTGTAGTCTTCTGTCCTCCCTTTTCATGAGTTGTCTCTTTTCCAGTCTGGATAGTTGTGGTGTACTGAATTGTTCCTCATATGGAAACCATTTAAAGCCTTTTATCATGTCTGTTTTGTTCTCTGAACCCTTGCAGCCTTCTGTTGTGTTGTGTTCTGTGCTGGGCACAAAAGCAGAGCATGCTTTTCCAGACAGAGATTAATACAGTGGCAAATGACATATTATGCTTTGTTCTTTATTCCTTTCCTAATAATATTTTAATATTCAATTTATGGATTTGACTCTGAAAGAGTGGTAAGATTCAAGTTTTCATGGGACTATTCATCATAAACCCTTTCTGAGCAGTAAAATGTAGTGCAATGGAGAGCTGTTCTGTTTAACGGAAGATCCAGATTGGAGTATTTATCAACAATGGGTAGCAAAGATGGTTTCCAGTGAACCTCCATTCAGCAGCTTGTGATTACCTGCTTAAACCCTGCCAAAAGCATTCAAAATTTCTTGGTGGTGCAAAATAAGTAATTAATAGTATGAAGATATGTTTTGATTTGCAGTTAGCTTTTTAAGTAATATAATCTTGTTACTATGAGTCTCAAGAGTGGAGCAGGTGGCAAATTTAGGAGTAGTGACTACTTCACATGTTTCATGCAAAGCAAGAAAAATGTAAGACATGGATTTTTTTCTAAGGTGTACAGTATGTGTAAGAATGTCCCTCAAGTGTGTTTTAGAGAGGTGATTCTAATACGTTGCTATAAAACACAATATAGATGCTTACACTTACTGTGTTCCTTTCCCTTCTTACCCTTAGATAATTTCAAGTGAAAGTTAAGGACCTTTTGTCCTTACCTGCCACAGAGGTGACAGACACATCTGGAAGGAGGACGAGTTTGATCAAAAAGGAAAAGACCATTCCCCTTGAGACAGCTCAGCAAGGTGACTAAGTGACTCCGAAGAAATGTAAGTGATTTGTAACTGAACTGTGGCTGTGGATTTCTGTGCTCTGTGGGAGGAATGCAGTAGCACGTCACAGAAGCATATTGCTTGTAGATGTAAAACGTGGTTTGGGAAGAAATTGATGTAGCATACAGACAATACTTAACTCCTCCTATGTTTGTGTGATGGTAAGCTATACTACAAATGTTTTTTTCCAAATGGCAATTGTTAATGGAAGTGAAGTGCTGTAAGAATCACAAACCTGTTATTCTACCATTTTCTACTCATCTAGATCTGCGTAATTTAGATACGTAGAAACTAAGCTGCTAGGTCTCAGTTAGTCATCCTAGATTCTGCTTACCCTTAGGAGAGAAGCAGACATCTCCAGAGACCCATCCAGCTCATCCTAAGAGCATTGCCTGGGGAATTCAGTGTTATTCCTTGAGTAGCTTGTGTCTCTCTGTTGATTGCTTAGCTTTAGCCTAAGTGTTCAGTGAACACTTTAACCTGGCACGTCTGTGCAAGAAGCAGTTCCAGCTTCTTTTCCTCTCTCTATCCTGTCGTTCTCCCACAGCGTGTCTACCTGTTAATATATCTGGCTGAAAATAACCAATTATTTGTATGGGTTTGTTTTCAGCTGAGTTTATCCAGCCTTCTCTCATATGGCTCTCTAAGGGCTGTGACTGCTACAAAGGGTTGATGGGGGTGGGAATTAGCAGCCGAAAGTGTGGGAGAGCGCACGATAGCTTCTTTTGGCAGCTGTGCTAGTTTCTGCAGCTTAAATTGCTTGGTGGGCTATAGTCTCAGACCTTGTCGATATTTTTAGTGCTCTGCCATTTATAAGAGTGGAAAAACTCGAGTGAGGCACCCTTACTTATTACCTAATAGGGAACTACTGTTTTGTTGCACATATCACACTATGGTAGTGCAGGCTGTTTTGTATCCTTTGTAAATTGAAATAGAGATTTTCAAACCCAGGAAATGGTCACAAATGGTTACCCAGTAAGCAGGTGTCTTATAGTAATTTATAGTGTAGGCATGATGACTATATAATTCATATATACATACATAATTTATGAATCTTAAAAATTCTGGCCTGATTTTGTGTAGCACCAAGCATGATGTGTGGGTTGGATAATATTGTATGATTAGTGGTTGGACTAATTTAGGCACAAGATCCTTGCCTCTCCTGAACAGTAAAATACTGAATAACATTTCATTCTCACACTAAATACCTGATGGGAGGGTGTAAAGAAGGCAGAGCCAGAATTTTCTCATCGGTGCGCAGTGATGGCATGATAGGCAGCAGATACAGACTGAATACAGCAGATTCCATTTAAACACAATAAAAAAGAAATCCTTAGATTGAGGATGGTCGAACACTGGAGCAAATTGCCCAAAGAGGCTGTAGAGCCTCCGTGCATGGAGATACTCAAAATCCAGTGACAAGCAGCCTGCTCTATCTGTAGGGGTTTAGACTAGATGATCTCTTCAGACAAGATTCTGCTTTTTTATTTTGTGATATTTTAATATTTTTTTTTATATTTTTCGTATTTTGCTGCATTTAGCTATTCAGTTTAGGCTTTTACTTAAGTTTTGGCTAAAGATGAGAGATGGCAGAAGTTGTGAGCTTTCTAAGATGTGTTAAATTATATTTAAAGACTTGTGAATATAACTACAAAAATCACATTGAAGTCTGTGAAAATATTTTTTAGCTATGAATTAGCACCATAATTCATGTGATGACAGTCACATGATGGTGATTTTAGATGTTTAAAATGAGTCTCTTTTGCACTTGGTCCATGGAAAAGAACTTACATTTTTAGTATCGTTTTATGTTTGAAAAAAAAGGACAGAACTAGGGACAAAGCCTTGGAGGAGAGATGCATTAATCCACAGTAATTAATCCACAGATGTAGATGTCTTCCTCAAGTCTTTTCGGAGGTCGGTGAGGCTTATGAGGTGGCCTAACATTTCCATTATAGGCTGTTTTCAGGTGATTGCATATGGCCATTCTGGGACAGTCCATGATTCAGGTGAATGCCAAGGTAAACATGTTAAAACTGGACACGTGTACAGTGAGACTTCACAGTATAGTCTCTTCTGTCTTCTACAAGTGTAGGATTCAGGGCCTTTCTTGAAACACTTAAGAAAAAGGAACCCTCTCTTCAGATGTCAGTTTTCTTGAATTTCGACTTCAGTGAGTTTGGCCGACATTTTCTCTCCACAGTTTTGCTGTAGGATGGATTTCTTTGCATAAACTTCCATTATACAGGTGTGTTATTTCTCAATATGGAAAAACAAAGATATTCTAGAAAACATCCTAAGAACTCTCTGCTTTACTTCTGAACAAGGACTTGAAATTTGCAAGTGAAGTTTTAAAGGGTTGTATGGTATGCCTTTTGCCATGCCTCTGTACACTTGTCCTTATTGCAGTGAATTATAAGCTTTTGAAAATTGCTGCTTACTTATAATCAGAAGAGGCATATTACTTTGTCAGCATATTCTGAAAATATTCTCTGTATATTCCTAAGCGCATAGAAATGATTGAGTCTGTCCTGGCTTGGAGATCAAACACTCTATGACATTTCAAATGTACGGATTTCCTGTTATTTTCACAGAAGGATCTTGTTTTTTGAATTTTTCTGGGACAGTGTATTTTGATTTTTATACTTGTTGAGAATTCTGTTTTTCTCCATCTTGCACTTACTTTTCCTATGTACTCTTTGAGAAGAATGTCAGGAGTGGGGTTAATTTCCCCTGATGTGGGGTTAATTTCCCCTGATCTTAGCTGTCTAAAAACATAGGTGTTATAAATCTGAACTGGTCACTACAGACTTCTTAAGTCAGTGAAGAGAGATGGAGGCTTCCAGGGGAGGATTCCCATAGTTTCTTTTTATGTCTGTCATAAGATAAGATGATTCATCCTTTGGAGATGCCTGTTTCTTGTCACTGACATTAGAAGAAGCCTAGGGTGACCGACACAAATTTAGACATCTCACTTTTCTATAAAATGTTAAGGCAGATAAATTCCATCTCATGTCACATAATGTGAGACTTAAGAGGCAGGAATGTTCCAGCATTGACAAAGATGTCCTGCTTTCACTTGAGTAAATAAAATTATTTTTAAAATTAATTCTTTGTGGTTATGGTGATACATACAAGTGTATTTAAAGGACATTTTCCGTGTTGCTTAGACACTGTATGTAACCATTAAAAATACCTTAAATGGCATTTTAATGTTAACTATCAAATATCGATTTGAATTTTTTTCTTCCTGCATTTTCTCTCCACATTGAGAATGTTTTAACTCTATGTCATTACCTAATTTCTAGTAAGATACTAGAAGGGAGGTGTCATGAGATTCTGGCATTGTTGCTTAGTATAGCTTGCAGTAAAAGACCGTAAAAAATTGGTGCTAATATGCCAGACAGAAATGCACTTTTAGTTAATTTTTAAAAGCCAGTAATTAGGTGACTTTTCAATTTGAAAAAGATTGCCCTACTATCAACTAATATTGATAATGTGTTGCATTAAATGAGATGGTGATGAAATGCTATTTTCCATTTGTATTGAAGTATTGTAGATTTTGTTATAATTTAAACTGCTGTCTGTATATGAGTAATGGCAACTACATCTCCGAACAGGATGATAAGATACCACCTTCCTCAGTTCCAGTGTTCATGGATAAGGACTGTGTGTGGGGAGCAGTTTCTTGCCGTGGAATAGTTAGATGGGTCTAAAAGGCATTAGAAGGAACATACGTTGTTTCTGTTTGCTTTTTAGTTAAAATATAGGCATATGCTGAAGAAATTCTAGTGTAACTTACTGTTAGATGTCTTTCTGTAGCTAACTGCCATGTATTTCGACTATTTCCATGGATGGCTAGACTTACCTAGACTTAGTTCATATGTCTTTTTAACATCACTGTGATGAAACTATGGACAACAGTAGAACACGTTTCAAAGATGGTCTTTATATTATACTTGTCCTGTTGTAAGAGAAGTGCTGGGATGTATCTTTCATTCTGTTTCTGCGTTGTTATTTAAAATGTGGTACCTACTGCATACTAGCAGAGTGCATGTGTAATAGTGTCAGACTACACAAACTTCTGGAATCTACATTCAGCCCGAGGAAAGGGAAGGGAAGAAATCTCCTGTTAATAACTCTTAGGTATTTTCTCTGTCTAATATTTTCACAAAATAACATTCACCAGTGTTTGTATCTCAGTATCAGTGAGCCATGTGCTGTAAAGATGAACAAAATATTTCCCGTAGCAATGCTGTTGGTCAGTACTGGCTGGCCAAGATTCTCACTGGTAAATACACAGAACTTCACTGATGTTGGGAAGCTGGCTCTTTATGTAGTTGATACAAGTTTTATAGGCTTGATTTTTTTTTCACAATTGTCTGGCTTTATTTGAGTTATATTTGTAATATTCCTGTCCTTCCTGTTTGGTTTTGAGTGGCATTTTATGCGTTATCACAAAAGTTCACCAAAAAGACCCTAGTTTTGAGAAAAGGAAAAGGGCAGTTCAACCGAAGTGCCACTAAACAAAGGATGTCGAGTAGTGAAAAACTGTGACTATTTGTATTGAACTATAAATATTACTTTATGATTTACGTTTTGTCCTGACTCTTTTAGAGGGTTCAAACTGACTACATCCCAGAGACTTCTGGATATCTGGGCCCAGTGAATGAATCTGAGTATAGAAACCTGATGAGCATTTTTTGAAGAAACTCTTTAACAACTGCATCACAATTAAGAAAGAGAACATTGTCCACAGCACAGGCATGGAAATCAGCAGGATTCTTTTACTAATAGAAAATTCTAGATGAGGTCAGTCCCATTCCATGTAGGCAGCAAGCGATTCAAGTTCCCTTCTCACTGTTGGTCTGACTCAAAACTTCAGGTTGCCATTAAATATTAAATAGGAAAAAAGGGAAAGATATTTTTGATTTTTGCAGGCATTTTTAGAAAACATAAATATATATTGATAGTATTTCTAAAACTACCTGTGTTTTGTGCATCTTACCTCAAGTCGCAAAGCAAGCAAGAGAGGAAGGAAAACGACTTACCAGCATGTCTTCATTTCTTCAGCCTATATAAATGCTCTCACCTCCGATGGATTTTGGATGGTTAGTTTCCTGAATTCTTGGTAGAGAGCATTGATTAATTGGATCTTATGCCCATTCTGATTGTTGATTTTCTTTATTATCTGCTATGTCAGAATCACATTAGTTTGACTTCAGGTATCTTTCTTGTGGTGTAAAGTAGTGACTGTAAATAAGAATGTCTCCTAAGTGGATGCCATTCGCTGAAATGACCATTTTATAGTCTCTGGTGTCTTCCTGCATACAGTTGCATTTCCCTGGTATTGAGCTGTTAAAGAGTTGGAAATGTTTTTATAGGATCGCTCTCTGATGGTAAATAGCTGCAGTGTTACGCTTCAGAGGCAGGAGTGTTTGAATGGTAATGAAGAGATTCTTCTCTATAGTTAACAAAGCATGGTGAGATCCCTTGGGGCACACGTCATGACATGTATAATAACAGTAATAATAATACACTGCATTTCATCTGAGGATTTCAAAGAACTTTGTAGAAAACATTAGTGAATTAAGTATCACCCTTAACCCCCTGTGGAGTGCTGCTAAGACTGTCTAAACCAAACTAAAATTCAGTTGGACAGAATGCAGAAATACTGTTTTACTTCGCTGCGTATTGGTTACCACGCCTAAGCTAAGCACACAGGTAATTCAGGAAGCTTTAATTCAGGAAGCTTCAGTCACAGGTATCCTGATCAATATTTTCCACATAGTGATATTAAGGCATAGAGAAGGGGCTGGACTTGGTACAGGCAAATAGTAACTCCAACATAAGCATCCCAAACCCAAATTCACCCAAAATTGTCTGGCTGCTCGCAGCGGTACTTGTCTTGGGCTGCTGGTTCTCTTCAGATCTTGAGTGCATCCTCTGAGCTGTGTCAGGATCACGCTCAGACATTGACTGTGCTCCATAATGTAGATGATATTTTTGACTGCTTTGCATGAAAAAGTTAATTTAGATACCTGGAAATGAATACTGTCATCACTTGCTATTGTACAGTGTGAAGCGTTGTGTATAGTATCACAAGAGATAACACTGTGCAAACACAGGACAGTTGGAACCTGGCCATTTAGAGTAACGATTTCACGAGTTCTCATATGTTGATATATATATGTGTATGTCAGAAAACCAGCATATTTATGTGTGATAAAACCTTTGGTATCAGATACGTTAAACACAAACAGCTTTTCAAGGGCAAGACAGTAGTTGCACAAACATTGTAGTTGCAAAGTGTAAGAGCAGAAACCATCTGTTCTGTAGAGTACTTTGGTGAAAACGTTGATGATGGAGACCAAAGATAATTAAACAGCTATTCCACAATGCAATTTTGTGCTTTTTGAATAAGCTTAGTTAGAAAATCGGTTTGGAGAGACAACTGTAAAAGACTCTTTGGTTTTTGCCCCATCAGCACTGCTACCCGTTTAAGGCCGCCTTTTCTACATCATTGCGAAGGACCATTTGCTCACATATTGTCCCTTTTGTTGAGGGAGATGTCAGTAGTGTCTTAAAAGTATTCTTTTTTTTTTCTATTCTAGACCTCATATTTTGCAATAGTGAAATATAAAATTACTTGTCTCCTTTATCTGTAGCAACAAATGAAAACATGTAGGTTCTCAACTGACACAAGTTTGGCTAAAGTCGTATTTTTAAATAGAAACCAAGTATGGGTTATGCTAATAGAACCTCATTTGTAATTTAAACTGCAGCTGTTAACATTTAATAATGGAGCCATACATCAAGGAGTTTTCTGCAAAAACAGAAAAATACTAATTCTTCATCCTCAGATCTGCAAATCCAGACTGATGGGATTTCAGCCCTTCATCTTTTAGTGACAGGCAGCAGCATCAGAGGAATAAAACTAAAATGTGATCCCCTTTCTCTCCACCTCCTTTCCCTAATTTTACTCTGACAGAGAAAGAATCACAGTTTTAGCTGGTGTCCTTGCTCAGGGAAAAAAAAGTAGTCTGACATCAGGTCTTTTTAGGGAGAAGGAGCTCTTCAGTGGATCAGTTAAATGGTAAACTTGTGTTTTCAGGGTGCATCTTATACCTGTATTTTTGCAAGATATGGTAAATGATTTTTGAGACAGTTACTGAGAGTAGAATCAATATCATCAGTCTTCCCCCAAGACGTCAAGATCTTACAGTTCTTGTTTCGCATGAAAATGTTGAACATGGGAGAGATGAGCCTCAGTTGAACTTTCTGAAACTGTGTGGTCTCACGTGAGCAATCCCCAGCCTTATGCTGGTAAAAGATGTACTTCTGTTTTTTCAGCTGCAAATATCAGTGACTCTGATCAATTTTTGTAGATGAATTTTAACTGATTTCACAATAAATTAGTGCATGCATGTTATAGCTTATCATTCAAAATCCCCCAACATGCGTACATTACTATAAAGTCCTCTAAAATTTGTGATGAAGTAGAAGCGTTTGGGTATTTTGAGGTTGAAACCTCCTGTGCCTTTGGAGGAATTTTGTTTGAAGCCCCACAGCTAAATTCCCAAGCTCTTCATTGTCTGCAATAGGAGTTGCTCCTATACTGGAGCTGGCTTATGAAGCTGAGTTGCTGCATATGGCTGGAAGTACTCAGCTGAGATAGAAGATACAGATCTACCAAAGCGAAAGAAATCTTTACAAACTGCCATACAAGAGAAAAATGATATGGCCTCATACCTAGAACAGGAAATGGTTATCATCTTAGTATTAATTGGCTTCAGTAACATCTCCATTAGTGTTTTGGTTTAGATCAGGACAGTACTTCAGAAATATCAGGATAAACTAGCTTCCCTTTGAACCTTCCTAATGATGAAGCTGAACAAGGGCAAATACTGCAAAAATAGATCAAGAGTATGCAGTAGTGCAAAATAAAGTGTCTAGAAGCACATGTTGCATGGTTGTAAAGTGCTTGACTCTGACTTCTCTGCTGTACATCACCATCCCTATTGGATTCTGCTGTTTCCTAACGTAGATGTTTTTGTAGTTAAATAACACCATGGGGATCCTTGTCATTAAAAAGTATGTGAAAAAACCCTTAACTGTGAGTAATATAATGATTCCACTTTTTGGATAGAGCCTGTACTTCCACTTTGTGGATTAGAGTCTGTAACTGTAGAGGTCTCTTCTGGAATTAAAATGTTTCCAGATACTCATATGTACTTAAATGACCAGTGGACTATTTTTATTTTCTGTATTTAAAATTGTACTGGAGCAGGCGTTGGTTTTATCTAGTCTTATTTCCATTAAAACTGTTACTTCAAAGGTGATGTTTGAAATTTTGATCTCACCTTCTCTGGTCGTATTTCTAAAGGAAACAGATACCTTAAAGAGGAGAACTAGATAACCTGTCGACCTTTTCAACTCAGTTTTCAATGCTTATATGATAAATGAAGCAATAACAAGGTTATTACTTGTTTATTAATGGTTAGTAGAAACGAATACTGAAAGCCAGAAGTTGAGTATCTCCTCATTGTAGTATTCTGGTGCCTTTTGTATTGTAATAAATTGTGGCATGTGTGAATGCATATATATGCACACACAAGCGTGCGCAGTCACACACAAGTATGTATGTATTATACTGAACTTAGTATGGCATATAGTAAAGAGAATTGCTGATAGCAGCAGTGCAGATGAGGTGATTCATTGTACAGGGCATCGATTGCAGTACTCAGTACTCTTCTCATTGCTTCAAGATGAAGCATGCAGTCTGCTTTTCAAAGTAGGGTTTCACTGCTTTTTGCCCGGGTTTCTAATCTTGCTGTGTATGTTTCTAGTGTTTTTCTATCCTGGTCGGTGTTTGTCAATGAGATCACTCTATGCTGGTATCTGTAGTTCTTCACTGGACACTTAAGCATAATCTATGAGTTCTTAGTTATCAAGGTCTTTGCTTTTGACCCAGCCACCAATATTTTGTTTCCATGACACTGTGTATGGCAATGAGTTAATGCCTTACCTGTTCTGTGTTCTTCAAGCTGAGTCAGTAGGTAGTTTTGGTAGCATACTGTGCAACAGTAAGGTTATAATTCTGAAGTGCCAAAGGTAAAAATCAAAATGCTACATCTAGGAATTGCTCAGAAGCCAGCATTTGTGTCCACTGTAGCTTGCTGTTCAATAATTTAAAATTTCTATACATTTTTGCATTTTTTTTT
>NW_009716700.1:0-721 GCF_000703405.1 Apaloderma vittatum | reverse complement strand
TTTGCAGTGGTATTTGCCTTAAGCATTTGCAGTGGTATCAGCATTGGTATTGGTAAAGCGGGCCCGCATATGCATGAAAAGTGGATAATAAGGTACCGTACTGGTTTCTGTGGTAATCCGTGTCTTTGCAAACCGTGTGAGTGTGTGTGATTGAGACGTGCAATTGAGCATGAAGCAAGTGTGGAGCTTTGATCCGCAGTTCCATAACCCTGCGAGGGGAGCGGCTGGAGAGGAGCGAAGCGTAAGGACGAAATGATTGTGAGCTTAAAAAAAAAAAAACCGGCAGGCCCCGGCCCCGCTCACCCGCTCTCACTTCCCGAGGTGGTACAGCAGCCGGGCAGCCCGCACTCGGTGCCTTTTGTCACAGAGACAAGAAAAAGAGAAAAATTGAAACAAAAAAGAAAAAGAGGAGAAGGGAAGAAGCTGCCCGATATTCCTCCGGATAGTCTGCTGGGACTGATGCTGCATTATGGTATGGTTCCCCCAGGAGACAAGGGAAGGGTAAAGTTAAAATGGCCCATTATTGTATTGAGGTGTGGGGTGGACAGGCCATTAAGGGCCCGGAGGGCATTTGGCCTCCCTTTGGGTCAGTTGAGGAATGGGTGTGTCAGGCCCTGAACATCTGGGTCAACAAGAACCAGTAGACCCTGAGGAAGGTGAATACACTCTCCTATGGATATCTACGCTCCAATCCTCGATGTTTTTGTATGCCCTGAAGGAA
>NW_009716699.1:0-1379 GCF_000703405.1 Apaloderma vittatum | reverse complement strand
AGTGTTTAAAGTGCAGTGAAATTGATGTCTAGAATTAGGTAATATGATTCTTTTTTGAAGATGGCTGGCAAAAAAAGATGGTGTGCTAAATAGTTCACCTGAAATTTGTTAGAAAGCACGTGGCAATAGTTACCTGCATAATGAACATGTGTACTAAAATATTCTATTCCTTTGTCAATATAATTTTTTTTAAGACAATATTTTTTTTGTGTATTGTAAGACCCTCAGACTTATTTTACAAGGCTGCATAACCCCACAGTCAAAGAACCATAAATTCTTGCTCTGAAACCATTCTCGTTCAGCTGCCATTTCTTCAACAGACTCAGGATTTATCATAATTCTTGTAGGCTTGTTTTCATATATGAAAAAATGTTAGAAGTAAGGAAATATGGTTTATACCCACCGAGAGTTTCTAATCACAATGTTATATATTAAAGTTTAAATAGCAATACCTGTTGCTGACTTCAGGTTCAGTTGTAAGAGTGAGAGGACGTATTATGAATCGGTTTAACAAACGGAATATCAGATTTATTTGTTAGAAGTAAGGAAATATGGTTTATACCCACCGAGAGTTTCTAATCACAATGTTATATATTAAAGTTTAAATAGCAATACCTGTTGCTGACTTCAGGTTCAGTTGTAAGAGTGAGAGGACGTATTATGAATCGGTTTAACAAACGGAATATCAGATTTATTTCAATGACTTCATCAGCATGAGAGAACCCAAAAATTTAGTCTTATGTTTAATATATAAATTTAAACAAGTGACAAAAGTCTATTATATTTTATTATAAAATGGGTGTTTCTATATAAGGAAAAAATAACTCCTCACTTTTCTGGTTTTTAACAAAAGGGCAGTATTTTCTGCAACAATTTACCTAGGTATAAAATGACAGTAATTACCAAAAGGAGGTCATAAAACTTTGCTAGCAATTGCTTTATGTGGTGTTTCACATTGGTTTAGCAGTTGGTAAGCCTGTGTTCATCTTTGGAGACCTAAAGCTTTTTACAAATGGGATAACTTTCAGCCAGCCATATGGCAGCCAATGAAATCAAAAAGAGAATTCTGTAAATTTCAGCTATGACACAAATCATTCCTTTTCAGAATAGCTGACTATCAAGGTTACGGTAATATCTGTCAGTTTAGTCTCTTCTGAAAGGTACTCATGGAGAATGATTTAAATCTTGATTTTAAACCACATGCTGTCCCATAAATGCCATATTTTTGTGGCGAGGAACATACCTGTTTGCGGGACTTCTCTGCAGAATACTGCATCCTGTCAACCCTTGAATTTGACGTAGTCTGCTCTCAGGAACTCATAGAAAATCCCACTGACTTCCAATTTTAGCACAGAATGCACTGAATTTTTTTTAAAAGC
>NW_009716698.1:0-22989 GCF_000703405.1 Apaloderma vittatum | reverse complement strand
GGGAGCGGCGCGGGGCTGCAGGGCACTGAGGGGTCAGGTCGCCGCTTGCTTGCTGTCACGCTCAAGGGATGCTGCGTGGGAGAAGAGGCTTCGCTCTGGAGCACTCGTGCTGCTGTTGCACCTCTTGGAGTCCCACCGGCTCCCTAGCTCGGCATCCCACTCCCTGCGCGGGCACCCGGGTGTGTCGGGTGGTCTCCTGGGATCTGGCTGGGTGCTGGATCACGGCTTTCTCCTCCGCGTTGCTGTGGGAGGACGCTGTCAGCACACAGTCGCTTGTGATAGCTCTTACAGTAGTGCTGCAAACGGTATGGCCACAGTCCATCTGTGAATTGAGGTGATTTGAGGCTTTTCGGAAGGTGTTGATCCAACCAGAGCGGGTGCTGTGGGGAGGTGTTTCTGGGCTGTTTGAAGTGCTGGGTAAGAGGTGCCTGACTGGGGCCGTGTGCTGCCATCTGTATCTGGCTTGTGGTTGTGCATGGTCTGCAAGGAAGCCTCTTACAGCAATGTCCATTTTACTGATGGGGAAACTGAGGCATGAAGCAGCAGTACAACTGGCCTGCAAGCAGCAGAGCAAGGATGGAGACCCTTCCGCCCAGCAGCAGCCAGGGTTTAAGGAGAGGCCAAGCACGGAGAGGGAATTAACAAGATTGTTATATTGGCCTGTTGTATTAAACATCCATGAGAAGTGTGCCCTGAGAAATCTTGAATGTAGAGGCAAGAGGGCACAGGCTGAATTCAATGCTCTTTGCTTCTCTGATTAGCTCTTTGCTGCAGTAGTTGGATGGAGGTTGATAGGCTGAAGAAGTCATGTGTCATTCCCCAAAGGGGAAAGGCTGAGAGGAGCCTGGTTTGAGATGAGGAAAGGACTGGAAGTGGTGGTAGGAAGCTGGTTTCGACCCTGCAGCATTGTTCACGTGCATCTCCTGAGTCATATCTCCCTGACACCTGGGCCTAAGATGGGCTGATTTTTTTCTCCATTGGTTATTGACAGGTGCTGCAAGCATGGTGGAGGGGCTGTGACGCCCAGTGGTCCCACAAGGCAACAGCATATGGGTCCCCATCATCGTGGCATTGAAGTGGATGTGTGTTGGGGAGTGGGTGATGGATGTGGGTTAGAGCAGCGATGTTGTTTGAGGTTTGGGCTTAATTTCTTTTGAAGAAAAGATTAAAAAGTCTCTGGAATCCTCTTGGAAAGCTGTGTTGAAGCCAGTGCTCAGCTAACAGGGCTTCTTCATCAGCCTTACTGCGTGTGTCCTCATGCATCTTCTTCCTACTTGTACCACCTTGTTTCCAGACCCTGTGGGGCTGGAGGTCCTGCCCTGTCCCTCTCCGTATGAGACCTGTCCACTGCTTGCCTGGAAAAGTAGCACCAGGAAAACATGTGCTCTATTTTTAGCTTGGTTTCATGTGGCACAGCAGTTGAGGAGCTGAAGGAGAAGCCAGAACCACGTGTGCAGCCAGCTATTCTCCAGCCGCCAGCAAAGGAGCCTGTTAGTGACCATCCCCAACCTGTACCCCCTTTTCAGCATGTGCCATCGCCTCCACTTTTGCCATCTCCCAGCTTTAGTCTGCCTAAATGGAAAGGAAAACTACCTAATTTCCTGCAGTGGAGCAGAGATGTCAGGAAGGATTCCTAAGAGAGTGTGATGGTGTCATAGCACAGACTTGGAGTGCTTCTCCTTGACCTTGGTGCTTGTTGCAGTGACAATGGCCTTGGGATCCCAGTGCTCCAGAGAACTGGCCCCAGGGACTATCCCTCATGCAGCCTTTTCTCGGCTTCCCTCCTACGGCTCTATGCTGGGCTTGGTTGCACCAGGGAGGGCACAGGGCATGGATGCCTTTGCTGTCTGCCTTGTACTGTCCCTGCGAAGTGAGTAGCAGCAGATGCAAGCATGGTGAATTCCCCATCTTCCTGTGTTGTGCAAGGCTGTCCCTTAACTAGCTCTCCATGAACTCTCTCTGGGTGGTTCCCACTAGGAAATGTTAATGTGGAAATGCTCAAACAGATGCTGGGAATCTGAGTGTTGCTGAGGAGCCTGCATGCTCAGGGTTTTGCCAGGATAAATTAGGAACATGAGTGCTCAGCTGAGCTGCAGCGATGCCAGGCTCTAACTCCTGACCCTAATGGGACATGAAGCCATATGGAGGAGAGCCTGGGTGCCTTCAGCTGCTGACCTTACTTCTGCTCCTGGAGCAGCTCTGGCCTCATCCCCCATCTCATGCTCTGTATGGAAATGCTGCACAGTGACCTGGCTTGGGAACCAGGAGTCCTGACTCTCTGGTCTGTGATCCAGCTGTGCAGATGCTCCCTTGGGCTGTCTGCCCTTGTCCTGGACTGCAGCCTTCCTCCTGCCTGCTTCCAACTCAGGCAGATGAGACTAGCTTGGGCATCCCTCACGTCCATCCTAGTACAGATGGGAATGCGTTGGGGGAGCTCTGTTGACTTTTGTGGCTGGAAATATCTCTTTTTGTCCCCCAAACCTCATGCCTCTAGGATATATCTGGGCGCTCCTGAGACAGTGATGTGGATCCTAGTTTTGGCTGCCTCCTGCTTTGCCTTGGTCATGGCCAAAATATATCCCAGGAAAAGTCAGCTGAAAGACATTAAGTCACTTGGTGGCTGCTGCTCTGGGGAGCAAGCAAAGTTCAGCGGGACACAGGGTCAAGGATGCTATGTATTCCTGACTCCCCAGCCTGTGGAGAGTATCCTTGTTCTCCTGGGGCTCTCCTCATGCCAGTTCAGAGAAGCCGAATGTTAATGGGGAATTGTTTTTGAGTTTGAGCCTCATACGGACTCTGGACATGTCTGTACTGCCAGCAGCCTCAAGGGCTGTTCCAGGCTCTGCAGTGGAGAGGACAGAGTAGCTGGGTCAGGGCAGCAGTCTGATACTGCATTGGCAAGTGCTTTGTCCCTCACTTCAGGTCAGAGCAGATGTTGGATGGTGTCCTCAGTAGCATCGGAGCAAAGCCTGAGCACAGGGAGTGTGTGCAGGGCTCAGATGCAGTTCAGGGATGCTGGTTTGGGCAGGGAGGGAGCATGTGTGACAGGCAGCTCTGTGGAGCCTGGCACCCAGGGGGTTAACAGCAAGGTGCATGGTACAGCTGGATTGGTTTGGGAGAGGCAGAGCCTAAGGAGGCTGAAGAGGTATCAGGTGGGAAGGCTGAGATTTGGGCATTGGGGGATGATAGTAGGGTATGTGGGTGAGGAAAGCAGGTGGTTGCAGTGCTCCCTGTGAGGTGCCGTGGCAGTGGTTTTGGGAAGAGGAGCCAAAGCGGGAATGGTTTCAGGTATGAAGCTGTGCAGGTTGTCTGCCCTGGCTCTGGGCAGGGGGGTGGTGGGTGTCTGGAGCTGGTCCCTGGCTGTGTGCTCAGTGGTGGGCTATGGTGATGTGTGTTGGTGCCTGACTTGTTGGGTTGATCCTTTCCGGCCCTTGGAAGCACGAGTTCTTAGCTTCTCGATTGTAGCTGAGATCCCATCTTGGGGCCACCTCTTTGGGCAACCCTGGAAATCCTCCTCTGTGTGCCTTGCCCTGGCTGTGTTCCTCTCTGGGTCCTAATGGCCAAAATACCCGATGTCCTCAGCCTGAGCTGTGCCTGATGTTGCTTTGTGTGGCGCATAAGCTCTCCTGGGAGGGATGGTGGTGGGATCCTCTGCTGTTGCCCCAGGCTTGTCCCCCGCCCTGGGCAGGCTGCCCAGCACCCAGCGTGCTTGGGGCTGCCCTGGCCCTTGTGGGAGGATCGGATCCCTGCCTTCCAAAAGGCACGGGTAACATAAATTTATTTATTTAGAGACTTAATTAGCATCTTTAAATATTAAATAGTAAACAAACTGCGTCTGGTGGGATCAACATTTACAAACAGGGATTTTAATTTTTTTTCCCCCTCTCTGGGACATGCGCTTGTTTTTTTAAGTGTTTGGGGAGGAGCGGCTGTGTGTGGGCTCTGGTTAATGGGCGAGGGACCGACCCACAGCACTGCTGGTGAAGGAGGGGGAGAAGACGGTGGGGTGAAGGAGCAGGAACAGACAGGAGGGCTGGGGAAGGAGACAGAGAAGCAGGGATGCGCACTCAGAATGTGAGTGTCGGGGAATTGCAAAGCGAAGTGTGGGATTTAAGTAATTTTCTGCAGGATGTGCCATCTCTCTCCTGCCCAGGTAGGTGAAACAGGATAGGCAGGAGGTGGAGGTACCTGCCATGGCATGGCTAATGGCAATCAAAAGGTGGTGGTCACTGCAAGGGGAGGTGATTTGCAACTATCTGCATCCTATTAGCTCTGCAAATGGAGGCCTGCTTGGTAGTGGATTACACTGGAGGTTATTTATTGGCAAAGCACTGTACAGTTTTAATTTTTCCTTTTTGCTTATTCAGGCTTTAGCTCCAGAGGAGAATAGCCTGGGGTGGCTTTGAAATGGATTCTCTCTGCCCCATTAACTTATTCAGTGAGTTTAATGGGCCTTTTTTCTCTGAGCCTTGAAGCCATCATTAAAAGGCAGAGATTTATAAAAGCAAAGATACTTCTGAGCTTTAGTCAAACTTTGGGGCAGAGGGGTAGGGGCAATGGTGGTGTTGCTACCTTTAGCTCGGGTGAAGATGTACAGATTTTTGCTCAGGGATGTCATGAGAGTTGGGTGCTGCTATCATACCTCTCTGGAATTTACATGGAGAGGAGAGCCAGGTTGCTTGGGGTGCTGCCTGTGTTTCTCTGCTGAGGAAATCTCTCTCAGGAGCTGTGGCATCAGCTGGGCTGTGCTGGGACTGAGCCCTTGCCTACGAGTGATGGGATGTTATCTGGGATATTGCCCAGTGTGACTTGTAACGCGGCTGCGCTGCAAAGCTGATGTGTCTCCAGACTGAGAGAAACGTCTGTTGCTTTGTGTAGGCTGCTCCCAACTTTATTTTCATCTTGTTTTTTTCCATGCTGTGGCTGGGCAGTGTGCAGTGCTTTAACTGAGTGTCTGTAGTCAATTCTTGGAGTCCTTCCCCTCCCTCCCAGGTGCTAATGGCACCTGGTCCTATTACACCCCTGTGCCGAGCAACAACTCTGCAAGAAACTGGGTGTCCCCTGCAAAGACTGTGCTTTAAGCTTGTGGTCTCCTGGTGTCTGGTACAAAATAGGGTATTTGGGGAGTATCTGGAGAATGAGACTGAGGTGAAATGTGAATGCCCTCTTTCGAGGCCCCTTCTAGGACCAACCTTTCCACCTTTTGTACTGCAAACCAGACCTGGTGTCTTTTGGGGGAGTAAATGTAGGAGTATGTAAGATGTGGGTTGACATGTCACCTAGGGGCACCGTGCTGCTGGCATGGTTGAAATTTTGGTCCCCAGGCCATGATGTGTTGCAAACATCACTTTGGTGTAGGCAGCCCTTGGCTTGTACCACCAACAGGGACTAGTGACAGGGAAGAGCTGGGGGTGGCAGGATTTTCTGGCTCACTTGCCAACATGAAATTGAAGCTGGTTCTGGAACTCCTGGGGTGGCAGAGGCCAGTGTGGCCCCTGTCATGCCTCCCGGAGTGTCCCGATGGGAGGATGTTGCAATGTAGTGGACTGGCAGCCAGAGTCTCAGTGCTGAGACAACTTTTCCTGTATATTTCTTTGCTTTTCCTGCTCCATCTGCAGCCCTTGATGTTGACCTCCAACAGCATGAGCTGGCTAGGCATAATCCACGTGTCTCTGTGCTCAGCCTGGTACCTGCTGGCTCAAGGATGCTACTGGTAGGAGCCTGGGCTGGGAGGTTTGTGACAGTTGGAGGCTCAAATGTGCTGCCACCCCTCATGTGCACTTGAGGTGTGCATCCCCCTGCTAACCCTGCTGCAGTTCAGGAGTGAGAAGAAGATGCAGTGGGAGGGGGAAAGGACCTGCTTGCCCAAACCCATGTGCTCAGGGTTGCCCATGGGGGCCTGACCCCCAGACCCTGGCTCCTGTTGGGTGCCAGAAACCGCTGGAAAATGGAGCTGGAGACTAGGTGATGTGACTTGTGTGTGTCTGTGCTGGTGGCCCTGGGGCTGACTTGCTTGCTCTGCTGCGGGACAGAGGGACAGCAGTCTGTGACCTCTGCCCACCTGTCACCAGCCTGGCAGCATTGTCCTGGTGAGGAGCTTTGGCAGTGGGAGAAATGCTGCCTCATTGCCAGGAGGTGGGCTGGATCAGACCCTAAGTGGAACGAGCTGTGGAATTTTTGCCGGGAAGAAGGGCCTCCTGCTTCAGGAGGAGATGTCTGAGGGTTTGCTATTTGTAGCCTCCCTGAAGGGATGGACCATCGAGCCTGTCCTCGGAGCACTGCCTTGGGGTGGTGGTGGGACAGGGACATGCTGAAATGACCCTGAGGGTACTGTGGCCAAGCAGAAACAAGCTGCAGTGTGCAGCCACACAGGGATAGGGAGGATCCCTGATACTGGCCTGCCTGTGACCTCCAGAGCAAGGGAGCTCATTGCAAATCCCATCTGTTCCTGTGCTCCTCCCTGGGTCGTGGTGGTCAGGGGAAGGGGACACTTATTTCCTAATAAATGCCCATAAAAAGTGTTTCTCTCCTGCCCCTATAAATCCTTGCCTCCTTGGTGCTACCTACTGTGTAAATTGCTGCTGACCCTGTAAATCACCCTCTACTTTGCTCTGCCTCCCCTGAAACCATCCCTGCCCTGTAAATTCTCTCCCCATCAGTTTTGCGCTGCCACCCCTCCCTTGCTCTGCCTGTACTGTAAATCTTGAGCCCTAGTGAGGCTGGGGGGGATGTAGGGAGGGTGCAGTGATGGGGGGATGGAGGGCAGCTGCCCCAGGATGGGTTAATCCCTCCCAACAGCTCCCTTGGGATTTACTTACCAGAAGGAGCTGGTAAAGGACATTCTGCCCGGCTGCCTGTGGGTCATCTGGGCTGGGCTGGGCTGTCATCTTCAGCCCCTGGGCTGCAGGCAGCTGGGTGCAAAGAGATTGGTGTTGATGGAGTCTGTGCCTGACCACAGGCATCCCAGCCCCTGGAAAGGGCTTCTGGAGTCAGTGACTCCCCAGGATATGTTTCTGAGATGTAAAAATAGCCAGAGTAAAGAGAAAATCTCTATTTATCCCTCAAGTGCTTAAGGTCATGCCTTAGATTAGCTTTGCTGTGCCCCCATTTGAGCTCCCTTTAGTGAGCATTGAAGGAGCTGTGGGCAACAGAGTCCATGGTGGTAATGGAGAACCATCACCTGAGCTTCTGCTGGATGCTGGTGCCTTGTTTCTGAGCCCTGAGTTGCTGACATGACTGTGCTGTGTGCTGTCTTTTGGGTGGTTTTGGGTTACCCCTCCCGCCCTTATGATGGTGCTGAGACATAGGAGCTGAGGTGAGGGGTCTGGCAGAGACCTGACCCAAGGGAGGAAGCCAAGCAGGGGTACATCAGCTCAGTTTCTGTGACCCCAGCCCCACTGCTTGGCCTGGGTATGCTGGGCAGTGCCAGAGTGTGCAAGAGGAGGTGTTTGTGCCTTCACGGGAAAGGCTGTGCCTATAGCTGATGGCTTAGCCCGTGTGGGTGTCTCAGCCTGGATCCAGGCTGCTAGTGCTGCTGCTTTTCTGTGTCTGGGTGGAGTGTCCTGAGGGTGCGTCTGCACCTGGCACCCAGACAGGGTGTTACTTGGTGTGCCAAATACCGAGCCTTTCTGTGTCCAAGGACTTAGTGAGCAGAAACCGATTATGCTCCAACACAGCTGCCTTTTTCCTCCTAATGAGCAGAAATGAGCATTACCCTGAAATGCCCGAATGAGCAGCTCTGCCCCGCTCCCACGGAGGTCAGTGGAGCACAGAGCAGAAGATGCACAGTCAGAGCCAGGATGGGGTCACCGGGGTGTTTTGGGATGGTGCTGTCTGCAAAATAGTTATGTGCACACAGGCTTTAGACAATTCTGCTTGGCTCCCTGTAGAAGAAAATGCTGCAGGAGATCCGAGTGCCCTGTGATGTGGCTTTCCAGGTGCCTCAAATCCCCAAGGTATGAGTGGGAAGCTGAGGCGCCAGCCCAGGTCAGGGGAGCGCATCCCTTCCTCACCTCACTCAGCAAGCCCTGAGCCTGGAGGAGCTCCTCAACCACTCGAGTGGTCTAGGATTTGGTTTTAGCATGCTGGCCCTTGCCTACTGTGGATCACGTATGTCCTCTGGAAAGGCACTGGCCAGTGTCATCTGTGGCTCAACTCTGCCTGATTACCCAGAGGGTGGTTGCCAGAAGATTTGCAAGAAAAACAAGGTGATGCTTCGGGATTGCCAATTCGGGCATTAATATTAACTGCTCACCGTGCTGGCGGTGCTCTACAGTGGACCTGGGCTTGTCTCCGCTGAGTGTTTCCTTTAGACCTTTCTCCTGCTGAAAACACTTATTTTTTAATACTTTCTTGTTTTGGATTAGTTTTTCTTCCGTATATTGTGTCTGAGGCCAGTTGTTTATTAAGACTGGGCTTATGATACCGCTGTGCTCTGGCTTTGGGAGGAGGACAGAGGAGGAGATGTGTATGGCAGCAGCACAGGGATGCTAACAGCCGTGGGGAAGGCAGGGGGCAGCGGAGGAGAGCAGAGGCAGATTTTCAAAATCCATATAAATAGCAAAAATAAATTTCCAGCAAACGCTTCCAGTCCTGCAGTATTAAGAAAGTGAAGCACTAGAGGATAAGGAAAGCATGAGCAATAACAGCAGGGATTTAGAAAGAATAAATCTTTGCCAGACAAACCTGATTGCTTTTTCTTTTTGATAGAATCACAAAATTAGTGGCTGAGCAGAACGTGGAAATCCTAATATATTTGGATTTAGCAAAGCATTTGATATAGTGTCTCGCCAAATCTTACTCTTAAAATTAGTTCAGTTTGCCTTGGATATGACATTGCCAAATGGACTGAAAACTGGCTTAGGGCCCTAAACAAATAGTGATGGGCTGTGTTTGGGGAGAGGGGGAGCTGCAGGAGCAGAACTATGAATGGTCTTTTCCTGTTAAAAAAGTCTGAAACCAGCAGAAAACGCTCCAAATAATAACTAAAAACCCCAGAAATGAGGCCTCAGTTTGAGGCACCTTCTAACAGGAATATTGATGAGCTGTAGAGGGTTTAGAAGCAAGCATGGGGGCAAAAAAAAAAAACCCATTGGAGGGGTCAAATTACCCTCACAGGGAGGCTGGGGTGGGGAGTCTGAGAAAGTCCCAGGGCTGGAAGCATTTTTTGGGAGGAGCAGATGGTGGCCCTGGAGCCAGGATGAGTGTTTGGGCTGTTGCTGGGACCTGGCAGTGAGCACCTCAGCGCCTTCGCCCCCGCACAGTGGAGAATCGCTAAGCTGCCCATTTCACGGCTCTTTCCAGATATTATCGAATAAACGTGGGGGGAAATATTCACCGTGACTGTCAGAAAGAACATGCCTGACTGGGAGAGCTGGGCACGTTTCCTTGGGGAAAATCTTGAGTCTTGGAGCAAGCAGGAGGAGATGGCCCTGGGTGATTTGGGTCAGTAGATGGGGATTTTCTTGGGTTGTGGGCTTGGGCGGAAAGCAGAGACGTGATTGTAGCTGCCTTGAGGTGCTGCTGTCTGCATCCTGCGGGCATGTATTTATCATCAGGAAAAAGTCTGGGAAAATGCTGGTGGCAGCTGGAGTGCAGATGTGTCCCCAAGGGAGGATGGCTGAGTCTCTTTGTGTTTAAAGGCTTGTGGAAAGGTGGTGGCCCCCTGGTCACCTTGCAGAGGTAGGACAGGATAGCTTGATGGCCCTTTCAGGATCTTCTACAAGAGATTGAGCCCTGCCTGTGGAAGTTGGAAGGAATGAGGTCTTCCAGCAAGTTCATCTATGAAGGTGTCTGTCCGTCCAGCATGCTAAGCTCTTGGAGTCTTTCAGCACTTGTTTGGGGACTGGAAGAGATGCTGAGTGTGTCGAGGGTCTTGAGGTAACTGTGATGTTCCCACAAGGTGAGGAAACGTGTGTGTCCATCAGCAATGGCTGTTTTTGGATCAGTTGGGTGCTACCAGGGCTGTTGCCCACCACTGCCCATGGGGCAGGAGTTATTTGGGCTTAAACAGAATTAGGGAGAAAGCCATGTAGTGGAGCTGGAAAGTTGTCCTAGAAGACAAGGTGGTCTCGTATTGGTGTCCTGGTCTCCCTGGGGGAGCACAGGGTTTCTTCATGTCCTCTATGGTCCTCCAAGTGGTTCCCCCCTTTATACTGCTCCCTGCCCAAGTTTGAGCCTGCTAGGGGGGTGGCAGGATGGGGCTGAACCAGGCAAGGTTTGAGAAGTATTTTTAGCTGTTCTAATTGTGGCAAATAAATGCCATTCTTACTTGTTGGGATTGAGCTACAGCTAAATCACAACTAGTTCTAATGATGATAATTACCGGATTTCAATATTTATAGAAACGGGCGCTTCCTTCGTATCGGCGGGGGGCCCCGTGGCCTTTCGCCTCCCTCGTTCCCGGCGCCTGCCACTGTGCTCTCACCTTCACAGATCAAAACCTTGGCTCATTATCGCTGCAGCTATTTATTTACTTGCACATTTTTAACCCACAGATGGCAACGTATGAGAGATCTGAAATGATATGGGCCCGCCGGGGATGTTGTAGTCTTTGGGCAGAAGCTGCAAGATGAATAGGGAAGCATCCCCTAAGGACCTGCTGGTTGGATTCTTGCTTTTCGGGCACCTTTTGAGAGATGTTCTCAGGTCTTCAGGCTTGCCTGTGTCTGCCAGGGCTTAGCCCCCAAAGAGTGGAGGTGACTGTGCATATTTTTGCATGCATTAGCACGGTGGATCGCTGCCTCTGATTGCTGTGTGCGCCAAAGCACGCACACGCTGTAAGTGGGACAGAGCTTAAAGGTGAGGTGACACAAATGACTCGAGTCTTGTAACGCTGGTTGTGGAGGAGCTTGTGGAAGGGGGTCTGGGCAGATCCTGCCTGCAGCAGCAGCAGCTTCTGGATGTCTTGAACTAGCAGCATCCCTCTCCAGCCTGATACTGCAGAAGGGTGGGCACCTTTTGGGTGCAGAGCCGTGCATGTGGGTAGTGTGTGTGCCCATGTCCTAAGCTTGGGATGCGGGTGCAAACCCCACTGGGCTGTATCAAACCAGCCCTGTCGGGTTGATCCCAGCCTGCTGATCCTCACCGCATCCAGACCTGTGCGCCCGTCGGGTCTGAGACTCCCTCCTAGTACAAGGTGTAGAAAAGATTCACTTATTCAATTTGCTATCTCTCCAGCGCCACATAAGCTGTATTGATAAATTAATCTTATATTGTTGTGACTAAACAGCCCTGCAATTTTTTACACTGTGCAGTCTAATCTGTCTTGACAGCTGTATCATTAGTTTATATTTGTTGTAATCTTATTCACTGTGTTGGCTGTGGGGAGTTTTCATTCGAGGCACTGTGCTGCTATGCAGGCAGTGGGTGCAGCTGGAGGCTCTCTGATGGGCATCTTGGGGTGCAGCTGGGGTGTACCCAGGCAACCCCCTGGGTGCCCTCCCAGGAGCCATCCCTAAAATACTGCTCTGTTGCCTGGTAGCAGCATCCCTGAGGCTGATCCAGCCTTGCTGAAACATCCCTGCTACTGAAGTTTTGATGTGGACTCCAGGATTTGGGGTAAAGATGCTGAAAAATTGAATGTTTGGAGATTTTCATCTTAAGGCTTCTTGAAAGGTTTGCTGTATGATAAGGGATAAGTCATTTTTGTGGCCTTTAGTTTTCCATGGTACAGGATGGTCCTCTTTGGTTACAGGGGATAAAGGGGCTGCAGGAGCTTGGACTGGACAGCCTGTCACTCAGATGTTTGGCGATGTTGCATGAAGGATGGTGATGTGTGCAGGCTTAGTGTTGTCAGATGGAGGTGACAGTGGCACAGTGTCATGGCTGGCTGACTGCACCCCTGGCTCGAGCTTGGGTTTGCTCCCTCTGGTCCAAGTGACGTTGATTTGGGCCTCTTCACTGTTGTAGAGAGTTCCTTTGCTTTTCAGGCAGCTTTGCATGGAACTTTTTCCAATAACAGCTCCCCAAAACTGTGGAGCAAGATGTTTTGGGCTAATGCAATGAGATTTCTGCCAGCAGGGAGCAAGAGAGACTGTGTGTTCCTCAGGCATGGGACAAAATGGTGAGGGTGGGAAGCATTTCAGCTGCTGCTTCGTGCCTTAGGTCTTGAACTTGTTAAATCTGGATGGGAAAGCACAGTTGCTGGAACACAGACTCCTGTTTGTAGCATCTCTGACCAAGCCCAGATGGCTTGGTAGCAGCTCAAGCTCATCCTCTCTTGAGTGCATCATTTTCGGAAAGCATTCGGGATCTGGCAAGACTGAAGATGCAGATGGCTCCTGGAGGTAGATGTGCTTCTTGCAGTTGGATGGTGCAGTTAGGATTGTGCTCCTGTAAGGACTGGCAGGGTCCAGCAATGTTCCGTGTCATGCTCAGAATCACTGTGGCACTGGTAACATGTCAGCCCAATGGATCTGCCATAGGCTGCATCGGGGTTAAATTGCCATTTGTGAAGTGATCTCCGGTTGGAGGTGGCTGAGGACAGCCCTTGGTAATGGTAGAGACCTGCCTTTGAGTCCTGCAGCCAGGAGAGCCTCCTGCTGTCATTGCTAGGGGAGCTGCCATTTGTCACGGGCTGCAGCTGGTGACAAGGTGAGGGACACCAGCAGGTTGAATATGGCTTCTCAGTGTGGCCAGAGGCAGGAGGTGTCTGTGCTGTTGGTGGAGGTGCCACATCCTCACATCCTTCCTCTCTCCCAGCTGGGCGGGGTGATGGAGAGGGAGGGAGTCCCTAGCACTTACCCTAAATCCGGCGTTAATGACAGCTGCGCTGCCTCTGCCAGCAGCACCTCCCTGTGCTCTGAGCACCACTGGCCTGCTGTCCACTCCCGTGGAGAAGATGCATTTCTGACTCAGCTGGTCTCTGGTGCCTGGGAACCTTGCTCCAAGCTTTCACAGTAAAGGATGATCCTTCACCTACAAAGACCCTGCCGGTGTTTTCAGTGAGGAATTGACTTACGATGTAAAATCTGAATGGTTTGCAGCCATGGCTCTTGACTGGGAGCGGTGGGACTTGGGGAGCGAGGTGGGTCTGTTGGAGCACATTGCAATTGCCCAACACACTGCTCTCTGCTGGATGGGAAAGATTCTTGCTCTGTTCTCCAGCTGTCTTCACAGCACTTCTTCACAACACTTGATGGTTCCTGTTTGCACCCTGTTTGCTTATTAGCTTTGTGCCAGAGGTGGGAGCACAGAGAGGATGGCAGAAGCCTCCCTGGAGGGGTGCATTGAACTGGTGGCAGGTCTGCTGACAAAGCTCAACTCTGCTCCTGTTACACATGTCTGCAGCCACCTCCTGCTTGCAGTGAGGGTGTAGCTGGGGCAGATTGTAGCTTTTGGCTGTTTATAACCCTCTCATCCCTTATTCAGTGTGAGGATATCTTGATTATTTTCTTTCTTGGTGTATCCCTGTGTAAACTGCAGATCCCTGCTCTTGACTCCCAGATGGATTTCACTCACCCATCAGTGCCAAGCACTTTACCCCTGTGCTGCTTGGGATAACCTCCAGTGCTGCCAGTTTCTAGACACTGGTGTCAACTGGGAGCCACAGGGAGTTTTGGCTGGTGCTGCTATGCTCCAGCCATACTGATAAGACTATTTCCATAGCAACTACAGGATTTTTCGGAAGGGGAGATAGGGAGAATATGTGAAAAAACAAAAACAACCCAGCTGCAAACCATCGTGGGCAGAAGCTGTTGGTCAGCATGAGGGGGCTTCAGGAGATCATGTATTGCCTCTCACCCAGAAGTTCCCCACCTCGATGTATTTGTGTGGGACCTCATGGCCAGGCAGCCCACAGGCGGCCCTGATGCTCTTGCCACCTAAATTACAGAAACTAGAGCTGGTGCTCTTCAGAGGGCTGGGGTGTCCTCATGGGACAGCCGTGCCAGGGCTTTGGGGCTGGGGAAGGGGCAGCAGGGGCCCGTGCCACGTAGGGTCAGACTGTGCCGCAGGTCTCAGGGGAGCAGTGGAGGATGCTGCAGCTGCTGATGCATGGGGTGATTTCCCAAGCTTGCGGCATCACCGTGCTCATTGCCAGCAAGGTGATTCCTGTGTTGGCTTAGATGAGAGTCGGTGATGCTTTTCACCTGCCCCTGCTTTTCCCATAGGGCCCAGAGCCCCAGTGGAGGGAGCTACAGGTTCTGCCCTGAGCATCCCAGCGCTGCTTTGGCTCTGAGCTCTGCTCCTCCCCTCTGTCCTTATCCTGCTTCCTTCTCCTCTGCCTTCTACCCTTGCTAAGAGTCAGGGAAACAGGTAGAAGGGCTGTAAGTGATACTTTGGGGGCAGAAGGCTTTGGGAAATGCAGTGATGGCACCAAGCCTGGCACAGTGACACTGTGTCCTGTCGCAGAGGCTGAATTCAAGCCTTCTTCTTTACAGCAGGACTGATCAGAGAGCGGTTTGATCCAGTGCTGTTAGGGCTTATCTGTGGTTTGATGGTGGCTTAGGGGCCATGAGTGGGGCTTTGGGTAGGTTTGCTGGCTGCCTGGTGAGGTTGAAGATGGCTCTGGGGCTGGTGGGTGTCCCGCAAGCTCTGTACGAGGCAGGTGCAGGGAGGCTGTGGGTGAGGGCATATTGGCGGGCTGATGCCAACTGTGTAGGTTGGTGACACCTGGTCCCAGCCTTCCTGCTTCAGAGGAGGAGCAAACATGAAGACAACCCTTCTCCATCCTGTTGCAATATCCATAGAGGAGGAAGGAGCCGGTGTGCAGGAGGGCTGTCCCCGCTACCAGCTGCTGTCCCCAGTAAGCCCCAGCCTGGCACGCGGCTCTTGTGCCCCAGCTGCTGTGGGCTGAGCGAGCCAGGCTGCTCCCCAGAGAGCAACCCGGGGCCGGTGGCAGACAATGTCTGTATTCTTTGTGCAGAGTGAGCTTCCCTTTGTTGATAACCCTCATGTAGCTTGCTCTGAGGTTGAGCTGATGCTGGGACCCTCCTGGCTTTCCAGCTGGCCAGGAGCAGAAACAAAGTTTGAGTGATTCTTTGTAAAACAAAAAGAAACAAAAAACCCTCAACATTCCACCCCAAAAAATAACCCAACAACAAAATATCTCTGGAAGGACTTTGCCTGATGATCTGTTTTCTGGCTTTTAAATTGCTACGTGACCCTAAACAATGCCAAAAGACATATCCCATTGAATACATCTGCAATGCAAGTTGTGAAAGGGCCGGTGCTGTCAGGAGGTGCAGCCTGGATTCATTGCCCGCTGCCTCTCTGTGATTGGAACTGAGCAGGGCCTCTGGATCCCTCAGATGCTCCTGCAAGATTTTATACCTGTCAGTGTAACTCCAGCCTCTTGGAAATGCTTCAGAAACAGGAGACTTGTTTTCAGGAGCACCAAACTGTCAGGCTCATCATGTCTATGCTTGTGTCTCATATGAGGGGATGTGGCCTTGGGCAACGGAGAGGGACAGTCGTGGACTTCTCACTGCTGTGACCTTAAACTTCTGCGCAACCCCCCAAGCCCCAGTGATGAAGAACATCAAACGGTGCAAGAAGAGCCTGCCAGTGAAGGGTGGGGATGTCAGCTCTGGGTTAACGTGTTCCTGTGTGTTGGCCAAGCTGCAGTAACTGAGGTTGTGTGCTCCTGCCTTGCTCCTGGTGTAAAGCAAAATGTATTTGCTTAACAGCCAGGGCAGCTCAACAGCGACATGTCTGGATACCGTCAGCTCAAGCGTTTCACCCCACCTTTGGCCCTGGTGGAAGGCAATGCCTGGAGTGAAGGGCAGGGGCTTGGTTGGGGTTCTCTGTTGAGGGGCCAGGCAGGCAGAGCCTTCTCCATAATTCAGTTATGCCTTTATCTGGAGGAATGGCAGACTGAGCTGCAATACAAGATAGAAATGGTCCTTAGATTTGCTGTTTACATAGCTGGATCAGCTCAAACACAGCAACCTGGCTAGCAGCATCTGGCTGTCAATGTCTTCTGTAACGTTTTTGCAAGGCACTTTTTTTTCCACATTTATATGAACAAAGTAGAGCACTGGGAGAGGAGCTTTTAAAGTGTCTGTTCCCTCCCCACTCTCCTTTCTTCCCCTTCTTGCTTTCTCCTGCCTGTGTCGTGTTTATAGGTGTGCTGGTTAGCTTTTCTTTCTCTGAGACAGCTGATTTCCTACGAAATATCTGCTAGAACCTAGAGACCTTTGAGTCACCATGTCTTGATGCATGCATCCTGCTCTTTCCTGAGTGATGCTTCTGCTCTTACACCTCTGTAATAAGAGCAAGCAGGTGTGTAGGAAAAGCTCAGGGGGTGGAAAAAGGGAGATTTTTTTTTTTTTTTTTCCTGGCCTGGGAGAAGAGGACCAAACCCTTCTTGTGGGTGATGGAGGAACCCCTCTATCCACTCTGGGGCGGATGGGCAGAGCTGGCTGTGATTTATTTGCAATGCAGATACGAGCCTTGAGGGGGTTGTTTCAGTTGGCTCAAAACAAACTCCATGGAGAGTTTGCCTGGTCCTTTGGCTTTACAGGGAGCAGCTGGCAGGCTGGGCAGGCAGATGCCAGGGAGGTAACGGGGACTCTGGCAAGCCTCCTTGCAGGTTGCAGCCTCTCTGCCCATGGCCATTCTGAGCGGAGCGGCTGGGAGCCTGGCCTGTGGCCAGCCCAGCTGGGCATTGCTGCCCGCTGGTTTGAGCTTCATAAACATCAGAGGAGCCAAAATGCTGGAGGATCAAAGTTCAGGCTCCTTGGGAGCTGTTTGGGAAAACAAATGCTTCGTGGGAGTGGTATCTGAGTCCAAGAAAGATTGGCTCTTCCCTCCCCTTGCTTGGGCAGTGACTTTCCTGGTGTTTGGGGTGTGGGAAAGCTGGGAATGGGATGAGCTGGGAGGGAGTGGAGGAGGTTAAAGTTGGATGGGGTACTGAGGCAGGACACTGGATTTGGCCGCTAAGTAGCCATAAACATTCAGAGGCAGAGGGACCCTTTGGCACATGTGGTTTGCAGCTCCAGTCTCTGGTTTTTGTGCTGTTTTTGGGATCCAAGTACGGGAACAGTGGGAAGGATCTGCCCAAAATGTACAGCTACCCTGACACAGGATTGAGATGAAGCTGATGTTGGATGTAAAAAGCTCCTGAATTTAGGCTGTGGTTTTAGAAAGCGTGCCTGCGGGTTTGCGTGGGTGGGTGGCAGCAGGCAGGGTCAGGAAAGGCGGTGGGTCTGGATTAAGGACCGCAGTCCCCTCCCACTGTGGCGTTTGTGCATCCCCATCCTACAAGATGCTCTTGCTGGACTCTTGCTCCTGCCTCCTCATTCCCAGTGCTGTATATCACAGTAACAGCCAGTTCGTGGGAGATTTTATTTTCTCCTCTTCCTCCTCCATCCATTTTCCTGTCTTTAAGCACAGCGTGAAGCGCAATGCATGCGTGTAGCTGGCAGCGCTCCCCTTTGAGCCTTAGCTGAGCTAATACGGTCTATCAGGACACCATCTTGCACATCACTAAGGCCCTGTACCTTCTTGGGGGGGTGTTCCTTTCCACCATGTGCTCTTTGGCACTACTCTGTACCAAGAGTTATTCCTGCGAAACTGAACTATAGTGATCCCATACCTTTAGTACATCTCCTTGTCTTGCTAATTTGTGTAGGTGCTGTGCTCTTCGGGAGAGAAACACGACTGCCTTTGGAGCGGAGCTTGGCAGCTCTCTCTGCCTGTGTGAATTTATATATATATATTTTAATTTCTGAAAAGGCCCAGACCTGTTCGAAGATGGGAGCACGAGGGAATCTGACCTTCAGTTTGAAGTTGCAGGGAGGGTTTAATAAGGCAAGAATATGATTACTGAAGGCGATTTTTGACCAGGGTGCTGCTTCCTGTATAAAATGCCATTTGATCTTTAAAGACCACAAAATGCTGCACACTGCTAGCTGTCACTGTGTATGAAATCCCATAGATAAAAGCATCCTTTCCTTTGGCGTGGCAGGTGCCCAGGGAGCTGCCTAAAAATGGGAACTCTTTTTGGTCTCCTGTACCCTGTAAAACAAAGTGCGCTGCCACGCCTTGAGGTTTGTGCTTGCTGTTAAACTCTCAGGGGAATTGTTTTTTCCGCCCTTTGGGTTGCCTTTTCATCCTGCCTGACTGCAAGGCTTTTTCAGAGATGCAGTGTGATTAGATGCCTGCAGGTTGATGCTATTGGTCCTGAGGAGGAGCCTCTGCTCTGTGTACCCCAGATCAATATCTAAGGGTGGGAAGCACCTCTCTGGGCACAGAGCACTGCCTTTGCAGGCTCTCCTCCTTGGAGAGTAATATAGAAAATGCCTCTTTGGGGAAATGTAATTTTTGAGTCTGAAACCCAGAGGAAAAGGGGAATGAGCTATGACTGATGCTGCAGAGCAGGGGGTGAGCTCTCACTCTTGTTGATGCTTCACCCCAAAGTGGTTGCATTCATGCATTTATGTCCATGTCTGCAGGATTAACTTGCTTATCCTGTCTTGTGCTCTTTCACTTCAGGTGGTGTCTGAGACTGTGCAGCAGTCAGAGAATGATAGGCAATAAATAAGAAAGAGAGAGTCTGCAGCAGCTGTGAGGTGCCAAGGTGGTGGGTAGGGAGCTGGAGTTGAGCCCACCTTGTATGCAGATGAGTTCAGGGCACTGTCCCCCGAGTGCTGCTCCTCATGAAGGAGCTGCTGCAGCCCTTGTAAGTTTCCTCCTGAAGCTTTTGCACTGTTGCTTGTCTCTGGAAAAAATGGGGTTTCTTCAGCACTGGGATGTTTTTTTGACACCTCAGTTCTTGCTTGAGATCCCAGGGCTGCTTTCTCCCAGTGCTAGCTGAGTAATAGTGATGGGGCATTAAGGAGGGTGTTTGTTGTGATGGCAGGCTCACTGCTGCCCACAGCACTTCTTCAGCTCTGCTGTCCCACTTGCACTTCTTTCTTCTTTTCTGAAAGTGAATGACTGGGCATAACTCTTCTTGCACTGAAAAACCTTGGATGTAGCATGTGATAACAGGAACATACTGCTTCCCATGTGCTTCAGCAATCTGTCCACACCAGGTCCAGGCAGCCTGCTGTCTTCTAGTAATACTGACACGTTGTCCCTGGAAGGCATGCTCTCTGCTTCATAAGGCACCAGCCAGAGCTGGTACAGGATGTGGCAGCAGTCCTGGGGTGAGCTGGAGGCTTGTGGCGATTGTAGAGGTGAAATGGATGAATGTATAATCATAGCACATTGTGCACCTTGTGCCTGAGAGGATCCCATGTCATTGGGGGCAAAAGGAAAGAATGAAGTCCTGGTGATGTTGGCACTGCTGTAATTTTTTTAAATGTAGACACTTTTCCTCTCTCTTTTAGATACAGCTCCTGTGCATCCTTATGGGTGCTAGGCAGCATCACTTAATTGCAGTGCCAGGGGAAAACATGTGTTTCAGCAGAGCTTAAAGCTGTTTCTCAGGGTATCTTCCACAGTAGGGTGACTTTATATGGCAATCTTGTTAAATAGCGCAGCTGTAGGAGCTCTTTTACACCTAGTAGTTGCTTATAGCTTGACTGGGGCCAGGCAGATGCTGGTGGGGCAAGTGTGAAACTCATCTGAAAGGTGTTCTACAGGGAAATCCTCTGAGTGTCTTGTGTCCTGCAAGTTGCTTGTGTGTAGCAATTGGATTCCTCCAGGAAGACTGTTCAGATGCCAAACTGCGGTGGTACGTGCATGGCTGTATCATCCCCATGCCTTCTCTAGGTGGGGGGGAATCCAGGAACTTTTTCCTTCGCCTAGCCTTTCTGGAAGGACCTGGTTTGGATCTTTGGTTTGGATCTTTGGTTTGGATGTGGCTGGGGCTCATGGGATGGGAACTGGGTGCCATCCCTCTTGTATCCTCTGCAGCACCCATGTACCCCTACATGGCCTTGGCAAGATGAGCAGATCTGCTGGTGCAGAGCACGCTGTGTTGCAGTGATGCATTTTGTGATCATTACCTTGACGAATCACAATTACACTGGGGGGTTATGCTCATAATTGTTTCTGCAAAACTGGATATGCTTTTTCTCGCTTCCTCCCCCCACCTTTTCCCATTGACGTAAAATTATCCTTAATGATGCAAAGTTATTCACTGCTAGGTGCGTTTTCCATGAGTTTTTTGGGAAAGGGAAGCCAATGCTTTAAGTGGGGAAAATATTACCTTCATAAGTCTTTATTCAGCTGTACTTACCTTTAATGCTATGTTACCAATTCACTTTTATAACTTCCATATTGAGAAAATAAAGTCCTTCGTGCCTCCGGTTATTAAATGTATGCAATAAGTGCCTTATAATACTGTGAAAGATGGCCAATTCCTTTATGGCTTCCTCAGCCCGGCGTGCGCTGCCGGAGATGGATGAAAAGAGCCAGCAGTTCCCACCATGGCTCTGCTTTGCTCTGGGCTTGGGGACCTGAACCAGCACCACGTGTTTCCCAGCCTCTGAGGCTTCCCATCAATGTCTGCAGCACCTCTGCTTGGAGGAGGCAGGTCTTTACTGGTCAAGGGTTTTGAGAGACACCTTCTCTCTATTCCCCCTCTGCAACCAATTCATACTTGCGTGGTTGGGAGTTGTCATGCGAAGAGGTTTGTTTATAATGCTAAATGTGTCAGGTAATTGAAAGCTAATGCTTCTGTCTGGATCGCGAGGTATAATATGCCTGGATCATGAATCAATTTTCCTATTGCCCTACAAGAGAGAGGAGTCAAACGCTCACATACTGCTTACCTTTCCATATATATATGTGTATATACACACACACGTGTATAAAACTAAGTGTGTTGGGGTGCTGCCTGCTTGCTGACGCTCAGTTTATTCACTGCCCAGCATCCAAACATGAGCAGTGGCACTTGCATGGTGTGACTCTAACAGAGATGTGTCATCTGTTCTGGCAGTGAATAGGGCAGACAGCATCCTGATGAAAAGTCACTCTCCTCTGGTCTGGGCTGGATACAGATTTGGGTAGCACGTGTGTACACATGCTGTGTAATATTCAGCACTTATCAAGTGTCTTTTTTAGCTATTGACCACAGTGCTTAAAAAGCTGAGAGAGATTAGATAAATATTATCCTTGTTGTATGAGGAGGGTGAGGGAAGGCCAGACATATTTAGTAGCCTCAAGATAATCACTTGGTAAATGGACATAAGAGGCCGTTTTTCACCTTTCCCATTGTGCATGTGGGATGAATAGAGCCTGGCTGTGTTTAAATCCCAGTGGATATTCTAGTCTCCCTTCAGGAGGTCAACCCTGCATCATATCTCAGCCTCCATTGGCCCTGGACCAGAAGGGGAGCATGCGGAGCTGTCCTGTCTCAAGAAAGTGACACAAGCCTGTGTTGTCAAACACCTTCCTTAGTGTCCTTCTGGAAATGAAAGCAAACACCATTCCTGTGGGGTTGGTGGTTACTGGTCGCTTTCCAGCAAGTGGGACAAAGTCCTGACACTTCTGGAGACTGCTTGAAACCTAAACCCTTTGACTTATTGACCATATGTTCAACAAGATTGCCGATCTCTGTGTGATGTGGGGGTGAAGACACCTGGCACCTTGCTGGCTTCATCTGGTGCCCTGGGTTGTGTGAGTGAGACATAATGCTTGTGAGCTGTGGAGCTGGAAAGCAGGGCTTTACGCTTCATAAGTTTGCTATTAACTGGGACACAGCATGCAAGCTGTGAACTTGCCATTGGTCTGACTTCTGTGATCTACAAGGCTTTTAAAAAGTAGGTACATGGAGGCTGAGATATGATGCAGGGTTGGCCTCCTGAAGTTAGTTTTTGTCAGGCTAACCTTATAACTTTCTTTGGAAAGGTAACTGATTTTCCTCAGCAAAGAGATGACTTTGTGGTGAGATATTAGTATGATGATGCATTACATCATAAGCTTGTGTTTGTGATTTTTGTTTTTTTTTTTTCCCTAGAGAAAACACAATATAGCCCAGCTGTTGTAGGTGAAGAGATGGATAATGGAGAAGTGGTGGGAGGTGTTGAAAGAGCAGATAACTGCAGGGGTTCCTTGGAGGTGGTGTTTGCTTTTGCTTTTGTTGAGCACGCTGGCACAAAAGGCAGGAGCATGCTCATGGGCTTTGCTGCTGGAACAGTGTTGGGGATAAAAGATGGAGTGAAGGATGGCCAAGGGGTAGAGCTGCAGTAGCAAAACCAAGAGAGAGCCTGTAAGGCAAAGTAGAATTAATGTAAATGTGAGTGTGACAAGGCTTTTGCTGCTGGTTAGGACATCGTGTCATTTGGAAAGAACTTGTTGAATAGAAGTGCTTGGTGCAGTTATGGGGTGAAAACAAGCCACCAGACTGATGGGGCTGTGAGAAAGGCCAGTGTGATCTTAGACAGCAAGTCATGGTGATTGCAGCGTAACTGGGGAGTTACGCTCTTAGACAAGTGAGACCTCCTGGAGACTGTGCTGTGTTTTCAGTCACTCTTATTCAAAGAGATGGGACTTAAATAGGCTGATGAAGAAAACAGAGAGATGTCTTCTGTTACAGTGTGTCACAGAGGTCATTCTTCCATAGGTCACCAAGTGTGATGACCAGTTGTGCTGGATCTGAAACCAGATGCAAAATAACCTTGGTGCCAGGACTCTGCCTGAGCAGTATATCTACATCGCTTCTGGGACTTGAGTTAGTATCTCTTCAAAGCACTTGAGACAATTTGCCTTGCACTTCACCGCTCAGCACAGACGTGCTGCCTTAGAAGGGCTGTCCTCATGTAACTTATAAATGATAGATGGGTGGCTCTGGCTCTTGCTTGGAAAGGAAGGAGGAGGAAATGCCATGAAAGGAAAAGAGCTGCTTAAACAAATACAGTTTTGACACAAGAGAAAATGGTTTTAAAATTCTTGTGGGTAGGAAATGAGAGGAGCAGGGGGGTTCTGGTGCAATGTTTCAGTATGAGTTGGGAGGGCAAAACCCTGCTCCTAAGGTGGACATTGATCTGTCTGTAAGGGGCGTGCTATGAAGGCAGTGCAAGGAGACTTAGACCAGCAGGACCCTCCAAACAGGCAAGAAGTATGAGAAAATGAGTATTTAAAAAAACCCCTCTT
>NW_009716697.1:64810-68287 GCF_000703405.1 Apaloderma vittatum | reverse complement strand
GCTGGACTCTCTCCAGCAGTTCCCTGAATAACTTTGCACCCCAAAAACTCACAGGTGCCCTGTGCCATTCCTTAGAGGTCGTGTCACGGTTTAAAGTGTGAAGATCACTCCGAGGCCCCACGAAGCTCCGACACCCGAAGGGAAGTTTTGCCCGTGCCCCTGGTCCAGATGTTGCCACGCTCGGGGATGCACGGGTGCACACCGACAGGGTCCTCTGCCCGCTAACGCTTCTCCTCTCTTCCTAGGGCAGCAAGTCTGGAAAGAACGCCACGGTCTCTGCTGCCACTAATGTTCAGGAATCCCTTAAAAATATTGATATTCAATCCAGTAACAGCCCAAAGCCAGAGCTGGTTTACTTGATAAGCTATTTTTCCTCCCTGCTTTAAGTGCCTTGCTTCACAGATTAGCTGCTTAATTGAGAGCCAGGTGCCTGAAAAACCCCCAGGGGCCTCAGTCGTAGTGACAAACTGTCAAAGAAGAAGGCGGCAAAGAAAAACCACCAAGCCCCACTGCTCTCTGCTGCAGAAAGCTCTCTTTATTTCAGCGTGGTGGCGGCAACACGCAGCCGGGCCGCTATTCTGCTCTTAGCATGCTTGGTCACAAAAGGGGAGACGCTTTGTTTTTCATCCTGTCCCCGTCTCCAGCCAGTAACAAGTTTTTCCAACTTGGTGGCTTTCCACTGAGAGCCAGACAACAAATGAAGACGTCCTGCAGGGACTCCAGGTGTGGTGCGAAGGGCCAAATCCTCTCCCTGCCAGGTTTGGGCGAAATTAGGTATTTAGGGTACCCAAAAAAGCACCAGCACACCTGTGTCTGGCCAGCCCTTGTGATGGGTGTTAGAACCCGTGGTGCTCCTGCCGTGCTTCGGTGAGAGCCACGTAGTCCATCACCACGGCTGGAGGAAGCCTAAGGACAGGGTTCAAGTGTTCTTTAACCACCTCGTGGACTCCCGCAAAGGGCAAAACCCAATTCTGCACCACCTCGCTGCTTTTCTGGAGGTTGCCCCCATGCTTTCATCCCAAACCTTTAAAGTCCGTGCATCTTTCCGGCCGCTTTCTTGCAAGGAAGGTGATTTTGAGGGAAGAACAGGGCAGTTAACACGTCCTAGCACAAACTAATTGGTGTGGCTGACACACGGCGAGCATCTCGCTTCAGGCAGCGATCCACTCGGATGCTTGGCTTTGAGGGCTTTCTGACTAAAACAGTCCTTCTTTTAGCTGAAAAAAAGCCATTTTAAAAAGAAACATGGTCAGCTACGAGACTCCACTGCCAACAGCACCATCGATAGCACGGAAAGGCACACGCATTTAAAAGCAAAGCTCCTACTACACCCAGTGCCAATCATTCCTCCCCGGAGAGCAGCGAGTAATTTGCTAGTGAGTCCCCAAACACCGGAACCAAGCTCCGAAGCATTGGTTTAATAACAAACGCAAGCCCTGCAATCTTTTTAATAACTTCTGAGTCCCCAACAAGTCCTGCACAGAAACCCAGAGGGGCTCAGCCCTCCTCCCGGAGAGCGGAAAGACCCTCTTCACTGAAGTGTGGTTCAATAAACAGAATAAACTGGAAGGAAACCAGTCCTTGGGTTTTCTGGGGAAAACAGCTTCGATTCTCTTGACTGTGATTGTTAAGGGACCAGAAAGTTATTAAAAAAAGGGGGATAGACAAAGACATCACAATTATTAAGACAGGTTCTGCAGGACCAGGGTTGTCTTTTGGGGAAATCTCTGCTATGTTGAGCGAGCTGGAAGGGCCAGAAAGCTGGAGAGTAGCTCAGCGGGAACCAAACTAGCTTGGTGTGAAGCTGCACATCCCCTTTGCAAATCTTTCTTCTCTCTGTCAAGTGCAACCGAGGGCAGCCCAGTAAGGGAGGATGTTTTTGCTGCAGGTAAGAGAGTCTCTCTAGTGCCAGCCTGGGCTGTCCCAGCTCGCATCAGACAAGGGGCTCCTTGTATACTGGGTTGTCAGATTTTTTTTCCAAATGCTTCCCAGGGTTCCACCTGAGTTCCAGACCTGCCCAGGCTCAGGCATCATCGCTGGCAACCACCAACCCGGCTCCTGATCACCGCAGGGCTCCCAGCACCAAACGCACCCCGCGGTCACCCACCCGTACCCAGGCCACCCCACCAGGGCTGTGTGGGTGGAGCAGAGATGGAGAAGGCACTGAGGCTGCCTTGCAGCCCATATCCCTGCATCACCCCTGACTTTCTTGCTGGGAGAACAACTTTCTGCCTGAGGATGCTGGTTCCTCCTGTGTGCAGGCTCTGTGGGCTTAGGGGTGAGCCCACTTTCTGCCCAGTTTCCTCCCTGGAGATCATATTTTCCTTGGAAGAATGAAACGGTGTTAACATCCCACCTGTGGGGAGACAACACCGCTGTAAGATGGGGATGGAGACTGCCATCACGATGCACCCTGGGTCACGGGAGAGCACCCAGCAACCACCACCTCCACAAGCAATGCGCAGGTCACAAGTGTGTTTATATCCTGACCTCGCTGACTGCTCTCCACCGAGCATTCAGGTCTCAATTCATGGGGTGGGGGAATTGGTGGTAGCTGCTGACCACCCCATTTCTCCTTCCCTGCTGCTGAGGTGGAGGACGCACCCATCTTGCATGCTTGGGCCGTGGAGAGGGAAAAAACTAAAGCTGCTGAGCAGGAGGGAGAGGGAACATCAGGCGAGCCTGGTTCATTAAAGCCTATTTGCTGCAGGACGTAAGCAAATAATCCAGACTGACACCATTAGCTTGTGGCAGATGCCGAGTTCTGCGTTTCGCAGGGTGCTCGCAGGAGGGGCTGGCTCTGCCCCCTTGATCCATTGCGCTTTATGCCACGTCTGACGCACTGGGAATTTTTACATCGGTGCATCCCGTCCTAGAGTCGATGCAAGCTCGGCGCAGCTGCAGCAAGTGCTCACCGCTGCGCATCGGCTCACGGCACCTACTGCCCAAGTATTGGAACTTGTAGATTTAAAGCCCCCAAATCTGAGATTCACTCCTGTTTGCTGCCACCCAGACACGTGGGTGCTGAGCGCACAGCAGCGGGAACAGAATTAGCTCCCTCGTAATCTTCCTCCAGATATCCATCTTGCTACACAAATAACCTCCTTTTTTTTTTTTTAATTTTTAATTAAAACAACAAGTCACTTCAAACTGGAGAAATCCTGCCAATCCTTTGAAAACCCAGCTCTGATTTAAATTTCGGTGCAAGTGGTAAATCCTTCTTAAAGCAGCAATAAATAATCAATAGCTGCCTTAGCAAGTATTTAATCAGTTGTTAAACACACAATGGTTACAAAGTCTATCAGGTCAACATATAGTTTATAGCTGTGGCTCCTAAACATCTGTCCCACATACTATTCATGCCTACAGAAAGCTTAAAAATCTATTCATTAGAGCCTTAAATCCTCCCTAATAAGTGCGATAAAGGGACGACCTAGAGCTGGGAACTCCGAGATCCATCCAGCCCGCCTCTGCAGT
>NW_009716697.1:63803-64782 GCF_000703405.1 Apaloderma vittatum | reverse complement strand
CCCCTGCCTCACCCACAAACTCAGGGCTCGCTCCCGATGTTTCACAGCTCATTGCCGGAGCTAACTGAGCTCTCCGTGGGGTGGGAGGACACGGCTTCTCTACAGTTGTGTTTGTTAGGATATAGCTGGTACAAGCACAGACGAGCATTGGGAGAATTCCCCTTGCAGAACATGTTTGGTTTTTTTTTCCGGACAGGCAGCTCATGCATTGCTTGCTCATAGTAGCATATTTCCGGAAGACAAGCAATTTTCTTCCCTTTAAAATGACTTGAGGAAAAAAGACCATCATTTCCAGGCAGAAATTTTTCTAAGGAGGATATTTTTGTGCCTGGCTAAGGAGAGACATGAAAAGGTCAAAGAAAAAAGGTGGCAGATACCAGAGGTGTGTCCATACACGTGCTCCTCACCACAGGGTCGTGATGCTCTTGGCCTTGATCTTTAGAAACATTTCTAGACTTCCGAAAGCAGAATTTCCCTTAGTTACAGCCCGATTTTCAGTTCACTTTTGAGATCTAACAAAGGAAACGGCTCTGCGGATGTCAATTATGACAAAATGGATATCAATCCTTTGAGGGTACCTAACAAGGTACACCTACCTCCTCTGGGCTGACACATCAGGAAACAACTGTCATGTTAGAAACAATTAAACCCAGGCAGGAATTTGACTTTAGGTGGAAGTAAATAGGATAATCCCCTAAGTGGAAAAGAAAGTGTGCTTACTATGGGGTAGTATCCAGATTTTCTACGTCCTTCTCAAGCAGTCATTGGCACTGACTAGTTTGCAGCTCCTGAAGTACAGAATCACAGAACCACAGAACAATTCAGGTTGGAAAAGACCCCTGGGATCATCGAGTCCAACCATTAACCCTACACTACAAGTTCACCCCTAAATTGTATCATCCAACTCCACATCTAAGCGACACTTGAACACATCCAGGGATGGCGACTCAACCCCCTCCCCAGGCAGTCTGTTCCAGGG
>NW_009716697.1:60913-63772 GCF_000703405.1 Apaloderma vittatum | reverse complement strand
CTCTTTCCGTTAAGAATTTCTTCCTAATGTCCAGCCTAAACCTGCCCTGTTGCAACTTGAAACCATTCCCCCTGGTTCTGTCCCGAATTCCCTGTGAGAAGAGACCAGCACCAACCTCTCTACAATGTCCTTTCGAGTAACTGTAGAGCATGATGAGATCCCCCCTCAGCCTCCTCTTGGTCAAACTGAACAGACCCAGCTCCCTCAGTCGCTCCTCACAAGGTCTGTTCTCCAGGCCCTTCCCCAGCTTTGTTGCCCTCCTCTGCCCTCGCTCCAACACCTCGAGATCTCTCCCATACTGAGGTGCCCAAAACTGAACACAATACTCAAGGTGTGGCCTCACCAGTGCTGAGTACAGAGGGACAACCACCTCCCTAAAGTACACGTAGTTTGTAAAAAGTCTGTATGTGTCTGTACAGGTTGGGGAACTGTGCTGGGAGGAAGGTGCAGGTTATTCCAAAACTGACGCCAAAGAATAAAACAGACCAGAAAATGATGCTTCCAGAGCTGATGTAGATCAGAAAAGCATAAGGACGCTCCAGAAAAGCATAAGGACACTCCAGTGACCTTATCAGCTCTGAAGCACCATCTCCCCCCATCTGCTTGATAAGGCCAAGGTCTCTCCTTGGGCCAAGAGAGGCAAAAGCTGTCCCACCAGCAGCGTCACGTGACAGCAAGGAGTGTCCCCAACCCTCAGCCCTGCCCTTCGATGCAGAGCAGAATTCCTCTGAAAATGAAGATGTGCGTGGGTGCGCTCATCAGGATTTTCAGGCAAGTCTCAGCTTTGCTGGGTTAAATTTGGGTTTCCGCTCCTGTGCTAGCAATGTTGTGTTTAAAACACGAGCATTCTGAGAGTGCAGGAGGGCAAAAGAGAAATCCCACCATCAGTACTGTGCTTGGAGCAAGAATTAGGGCATCTTCGGAAGCCTAAATGGATCAACTCCCTGGGTTTCACCCTGCGAGAAGAAGCTTCTCAGTCGCTTTTTGATCATCTACTTGAACATAGACTCCCCATTATGCATTGAGCTTTGCTGAAGTCTGTTTTTTACCATGAAAATATTTTTTTTAAATGAAAGCTTTTTTCTCCTAAACAACAACAATAAGCTAGGATCACCCTTTGATTGCAGAAGGTGCAACAAGTAGACTTTTCGGGAGTCTCTGTTTTTAATCATCTCAGAAATCTCTCGGTGAACAGACTAACATTCTTTTTGACAGCAGCAAAATAAATTTTAAAGGTCAACTGAATCAGATAAGCCCAGTCTGGCAGTGCTTTCAGATGCAGAATTCCACGGATAACATTTAGGTTATGTTCGAAAACAGAAACAAAATTCTTCTGAGCCAGGAATCTTTAAAAGGGAAAAAAAAAAAAAAAAGGAAAGAAAATGAAAAGGAAACAGCAATTAAATAGAATGTCATCCGTAATCCCACTGGTGCAAAACCTGGTGATTACCTACCGGGCTATGGACAATGCTACATGTATTAATCTAATTAAAGTGCTTTTTTACACGCATCTGAAGCCAGCTCATTAGTGTGTTACTGAGATACTCATTAATGGCTGGCCATGACTAATTTCTTGAGAATTATTCTTTAATTCTTTATCATTCACAGTCTATCCTCCACTCTCCCACTCGTACAGAGGAGACAGGGTCTCATCAGCTGCCTATTGACTCAATGTTCCTTAATGAACAACCCCCCCTCCACCAGCCCGAGTGTTGTTTTCACAGCAAATGATTTATTTATGAGGAAAATCAAGTGAACTTTCTGGGAACTTTCTTAGCTGTTAACGAACTGGGTTCTTTGCTGCTGCTTTTTGTGTCTCCTGCATGCAGCAGAGAAGGAATGCAGTGGAGGAAGAGCTGGGAACCCAGCCTGGCCACAGACCAGGAGCCTGGAGCTCACCTCCTCACACAAGACCCCTCTGGCCATGTCTAACAGGTGGCCTCGGGAGCACTCCCAAGCTCCATGTCCCACCCTACAAAGGTTCCTGTGAGCGGGACATGTGGAGCTCTTACCAGAGGGAAGAAGTAGGAGGAAAATCTGGGCTCTAGGAGGGACCTCATCTCATGGTGCCAACCCATCATCAGCTGCCAGGGCCATCCAGCGCCCAGAGAGGAGCTGCTGAAGTTGGAGCTTCGGTGATGCAACTCTTGCTATTTAGCTCTGCTGGTGTCTTCTAAGCAGAAATTCTGCATCTCAACGCCACGGCTTCTTTAACAGGTCAATGCTGCTCTGTCCCAGCCAAACCAGCCCAGGTTGTGCTGTGCTCCTGGGACTGTCCCGACCTCTTCCAAGCCATGAGGGCTGTGGCTGGTTCTTCTGAACGCCAGAGCAGAAGTCGAGGATTTCCACATCACCACATGCATCCTGCCCCTGGGGGTTTTAGGGAAGCCCCAGAAGTCAGGAGACTTGGAAAACCCACGAGCTGAGGAGGATACCATGAGAGCAGTCACCACTTGTCCATGTTTTCCAACAGAGAAATATAGCTGCTTGTCCCTCAACTCGCTACAGGACTTCATGTCACGGGTGTCACCGAAGCCAGGCGCTCGCTCCCTGGTGGGAGGGGGAGTGGGACACAGGACAGGGAGCCTTAGGGAGCTCAGACAAGAGAAAGCTGCTGGCCCTTGGGACACTAACCCTCAATTCTTTAACAGCTGAGGTTTCCGACACGCTCCTTTCCTCTCTCAGAGTTAATTATCAGCTGATCGCCTTTCAAAATGATTTCAGACACTTTAAATACGCAGAATGACATCCGTGATTAAGATACATAGCTCTGTAAAGTCGCCAGGAGGTGGGCTCCTACTTCACTCGTGGTGGGATTTTCCGTCTAAAGACCGAGGCTCCACAGAGACTGGAGAGACC
>NW_009716697.1:50245-60862 GCF_000703405.1 Apaloderma vittatum | reverse complement strand
CTTTCACGCCAAGGCAAGCACCACAGGCAGAGGGAATCCAGCCTGCAGTGATAGCAGAGGGAGACCCGACAAGCAGCTGAGCTGCTCGAGGTGACTGCTACAGCATGACCCATGTCGGTAGCCGTTCCCTCTCCTCCTGCAAAACAATAAATCCTGGTCCCCATCTGCTGGTCTCTGTCTCTCCTACGTAAAAAGACTAAAAGTAAGCCTGGTTTTAAGGAGAGTACACCCACGCCCATATGCTGTGCTACCCTCGGCATCAGTTTGCCTCAAAGCCCAAAGGTGAGGGATGCTCTGGTGACCTTCCCACCACCCCCAGCAGGCTTTGGATCAACGCTGGAGGTGAAAGTACATTGTCTGCAGCTCTCACTCTCCACCAGTCTCATCATGCCAGTCTTGAATACGGTGACTATGTGCAATGGTTCAGGACTGTGTGGACTCTCAGGGCTCCCTGCTGAAGCTGATTTCACCCCTTCACACTCTGCTCAGCCCTTCTCTGGGACAGCATCACCCTTCCCTGAGCAGCACCAAGCTCCCACAAAGAGAGACCCCTTTCCACTAATACTGAAAGATTAGTAACCCATCATTGTTTGTTGATTATGGCCATTCTTTTCTGTAAATTAAGTTTAAAAGTCATTAAAAGATTTGTCAGCTGTGACTTATGAGCCCTTCTTGCCGTAGGGGAGTGAAGCAATGACAAATTCCCTCCACCGCCGTATCATCTGTTATATGTTAGAAATTGCCACGTTCCAATTACCAGGGACCCACTGAATCCATAAAGGAAAAGCAACTCAAATATCCTACACAGCTGCTGGGACCATTAGTCAGAGCCGGCGGGTTTCACTGCCGCAGCATCAACCTGGAAGGGAAGCAGGAATAAATCACATTTTGCACGCGTGTAGGGCCTCACTGGCTACTGTGCATGGCTTTTATCGCTGTTAATTATGCCCTGGGCCCACCTCTGTGGAGCTGGAGCAGCTCCTGGCTTCCCAAGCAGGAGACAGAACAGAAGAGCTGCAGGAGCTGAGGGCTGAGGCCACTGGGACAGGACCAGCATCAGGCGGTGGGTCGGGGGCCAGAAGAGCTCTGTAGCCCGGCCAAAAACTAAACATGTGCCCTGATGGCACAGGGAAGAGGAATATGAAACCCGTGCTCGCTGGGAGAGCAGGGAGAGTTGTAGAGGGCACAAGACACCTGTCCGGGTGTGGGGCACGGGGCGACTTTCCTCATCCCATCCCTTGTCTCTGCCCTGGGATGAGGGGTTGCTTCCCTGTAAATCATCCCGATGGAGGCACCTGGTCAAATTTCCCTGCCAGGCCAGGGGGCAGCCGTGGCACCAAGCACTCCCCGGCTCCGTGGGGACCCTGGAGCTCCTCACCAACACTGCCCATGGGTTGCTGAACAGCCTCCCTGCGCCAGATGGGTGCTCGTGTCCCCCACCCACACAGAGCTCCCCAACACCTCAGGGAAGTCACGACCAAGCTATTAGCCCCTGAGGCATGGCAGGAAGGCAGAAGCTCTCCAGATCTCTGTAGCATCCTTTCTCTAACCCTTGCACTGGGGACCTGTCCCAGCGTACTGGTGATGCGAGGCTGGTGCCGACTAGCAGCTTCCAGTGCCCACCGGCCGCTGGGGAAGGGAACGCGTCAGACGTTACTGAACCGTCTGAGTGATGTTGGGGGAGCACTGCAGAGCTTCTTGTTAACACAACAGCTCATAAAATCAATTAGATCACATTAAATGACAATTTGGCTCTCATCACACTTAACCTCCTCTGTGAGAGGGGTAATGGCCCTTGGAAGTTTACTGCCTGTTTGGTTTTAATTTGTTGGGCTTGGTGGCGGGAGCACTCAAAATGGCAAACCTTGCTTTCCCAGGCAACAAAATCCATCACTAACATCTCTGGGATGAACTCCTTCCCAAGCTCTTCTCTAGCAGAGCCCATCGGAGGTGTCCTGGAGGAGCCACAGCAGAGCAGGGACGAGGCACTGCAGTCATGGCTCAGTCCCAGGGCTGTCACAACGGACCAGACCACTGGGTCAGGAGCTCTGCATCTCCTCAAGGGTCTGCTTGGTGCAAAGAACAGCCTTTGGATCCCTTGAAATGTGTGGTTGAAGGTTGATCCACCGTCCCTGACCAGCACAGCAGCAGGCAGGCATTAACCTTGTTATCCCCATTTTATCCTATTTAACCCTATCAGATCTGATCTTTTATCAGCAAAACTGGCTGCCTGCCTGAGACTGTGCCTACCACCCCTGCTCCACAGATCTCTGGAGGCTCACCCGGGCCAGAACGAATTTCAGCTGCTGTTTGTTTTTCTTGCTGTTCAGGGCATCTCTGACTATCGCCAAGAACCGTGAGCAGAAACAGCTGTCTGAACACACTGCTCCACAATTACTCATTTTAACAGTAGCAGTCATTGGAAAAGCAAAAGAAGAAGAACGATTTCATTTTCATAACCTTGAGTTCCCCCTGCCCTGCTTGGATGAGCTTGCCTGCATTATTTTCATCCCGCAGGAACGCAGACACCACCTTGCAGAGCACATCGTGCATCTTCCACACACGCTGAAGGCTTGATTGTAGCACTCAGAGGCCATGGGCTTGTTTCGGTCTGATGGATGAGGAACCCTCCCAGGCAACCCGCTATTGACCCCAACAGATAAACCTTGGGCAACCAACCCGCTCTTAGAATCACTGAATTGTTTAGGTTGGAAAAGACCTTTAAGATCATCGTGCACAATCATTAACCCAGTGATGCCAGCTCCACCAGTAACCCACATCTCTAAGCACCTCTTCTTTTAAATAGCTCCAGGGATGGTGATTCCACCACTTCCAGTCAAGTTGCTTCCTCTGCTTAGTGCCCATCTGCAAATGAGCTGGGTCCAAATTGTGCTCCTTGGTTCCACCGGGCACTTTGGGCTAAATAATGAGGGAGTTCGTGCCACTGCTGAGCCAACAGCCTAGAGTCAAGCACTGGCTCTTTGATGAACTGCAGCTGATGAAGTTAAACGGGGAATTCAAGCTGGTTCATGAAGCTTTTGTGGCTCACTGTGGTGGGGTTTCAGGCATTTCCTCAGCTCCTGCTTCCCAAGGTGCTGGCGGTGAATGCAAACACACACTGATGCACCCACAGCCACGACACAGACAAAGCCCTGTGACACCCCAAAGGGTCTTGAGAGTCTCAGCCTGGGAAAGGCAAGGAGAAGGCTTGTTAATGTTATGTATTTATATTTTATAGAAATGTGCCAACATCACTCCACATCACGCAGTTACTGCACAGGAATTCACTACTGCAGAATGCCACCGCTAGAGACAGAGAAATCAAGAAAATTCCATTTTTAAGTGTTTTCCTAACCCCTGTCTATCCACAAGACTTTAATTTTGTTAGGTCAAAGTGACAGCCGTGTTGTTCTTTGCAGAAGGATTATGTAATGGCAAAGGGGCAGCACTTGGCATTCACCTTTAATGACGGTATTGGGAACCCAGTGGTAACCAGCATTTTCTCCTGGCACCAGGTGATATTGGGAAACCTGTTTTGAATTTGCAAAAACACAACTCCCACCCCGCCTTTGCAGTGGAGAACAGCAGTTTGGCAGGAATAAGGCATTTCCTTTAAAAAATCCTCATCTTTAAAAAAAAAGAAAAAACCCTAGAGAAGAGGGTGAGGGAGGGAAAGACCAGCTGCTGGGTTGGCAAGAACCCTCTTCATCAGCTGATGTGAAGCAGGTGACCTCCAGGAGCTTGGAGAAACCTTCTCTGGGTTTCTGGAAGAGGCTGGGTGGGTTCAGGAGATTCTCATCAAGGGTCACCTATAGAATGTGTTGGCTCTCAGCGGCCTGTCTCGATCTGCCCTGAGGGAGCTGGTCCCCCCTTAAAGAACCGCTGGCCCCCCCACAGGTACGTTCTGCAGCTCCATGAGACCAGTGCCCCAGGGGAGTGTCTGGGATGGATCAGAGATACGATGGGAAAGAAGACAGTTTGCTTTCTAATGCCTGCAGCTTATGGGGTATCAAGTCAGCTTTGATCACATCAGGCTATTCGAAACATATTTTTTCAAAGGAATAATTCATAAACAGTTGTGTTTATCTTTCTGGCTTTGCAGAGGTGTTTTTCTGCAGCGCTACCTGGCCAGCTGACCTCCTGCTCCTGACTGAAGAGGAATAAATATCATTGCAGTCACTTCCTCTAAAGTTGTTTAATTTCTTAACTGGTCTATGTGGCTCACATACGCTTTGTCTCTGCAACTGGCGGCCAGTTTGGGAGGACAGCTGTAAGTGGGAGGGCTCTTCATTAAGGGTGCTGATCATCCTTCATGTAAGGAGGTGGAAACTTCGCCCTCTGAAGCACTCATGGGAACATCTTAGATGGGAAAGCTGAGAGAAATCCTTTCTTTCACTATGATCTTTAACCTCCCCATGCCATCAGCATAAAGGGGTTGTTTTAGGGTTCAGCATAACATCATGAAGATTTGTTCATAGCTGTGAATCACCTTGATGAAAAGCAACCTGGAAATGCAAATGCTGGCAGTGGTAGTTGCTATATATAACGTCTGTAAGACCATTAATGCCAACCAACTCACAAACATGGAATATATACCTTGTCAAAGAAAATCAAGACCATTTTACAGTAGGATCCTTGAGCTTATTGTGGAAAACTAACTGGACAGAAAATGGCTTATGGAGTCCTGGGGTGATTAGACTAGGCAATGGACGGAAGAGGCACCGATAATTCTGCTTTTGGCTCTGGCAGAACTATTCCTGGTCCAAACCCAAGGAAAATGTGGACAGCTCAGTAATAAGAATGATTCAAAGACTGGAAACATACATTTTACAAAATCTTCATTGCTTGACCAAGAAGAATTTACCTGGTGACTTGGCCAGGGGCTGTAAGTGCCATTACGGAGAGCACAAATGGAAAAGGGAATTTATCAGTCTGCTGGACCAAGCCATGACAGCATCCAGCAACTGGAAGATGAAGCCAGACAAACGCAGATTACAGACAAGGTACAAATGCCTAACGCTGTGGGTAGTCAGCCTGAGAGACTTCTTGTTTCAGTAGATTCTCTATTGTTCTTAAAGCAAGGCAGATTATTTTCCTAAAAAATCTTCTACCGTTTACATATTCATCCAATACATGGAATCCAGGGCAGTCCCAGGGCCTGATTTATAGAGGTGATCAGATTAAAGGATAATTTGACTTAATACATTTATTCAGCCCCTTACCACAGAGACGGCTGCTCGTGCACACGCTGCATTTGTTTTCCTCCTCTTTCCCTGTCAGAGGAGTCCTCCTCCCCTGGCCACGACCAGGACCTGCTGCCAGGAGTAGGACGTGATCCCACCGCCTTGCTAAAGCTCAAGTTAGTTGTAACACTTTATCTAGACCCCTAAAATCTGCAAGAACGTGCCTTTGGCTGTTAAATTACAAGTCTCTCCATTTAAAGGATGTTCAGGTCCTGCTTTCAAATCTCTTTGAAATTCAATCCACATATTCATTCGGTTTTTTGACAGTCACTATTACCAGATGAAACCTCACTTCAGTTTGCACCAGTGATGCTGTTGGCATCACTAAAGTTGAGCAGGGAAGAGACTCTCCAGTGTTTTGTTCAGGGTTCAATTCTCAGTCAGTGCGAACAAAAAACACTTCACATGGCAGAAGTTTACACTTCAGGTGGCAGAACCTACATGACTAAACCACGGACTAGACAACTCATGCCTTCATCACATTCCAGGTCTACTCTTACAAGTTAGTTGTCCATCTGGGCAACAAAACAAATCTGGAAATTCCACTTTTCACTTTAATTCAGCAATTAAAGCCTCTGGGAAAGACAGTGAGGCTGAATGAGGAGGAGATGGGCAAACGCCGGCATTAAATAGGCACAGATGTAAAAATGACAGCCAAGCTCAAATTTGGCCGCCTTGACGCTCTCCATAGATTGTGCCTTGAGCTCACCACATGGAATTTGATATCTACTAACTGCAGAAGAGCAGTACTGTCCCTAACCCTTGTTGATACATGATGGAGTTGGATGGTACATCTCAAACATGCTGTGATGGGGATGCGTAAACCTCCCAGAAGTTGGGAAAGGGACTCATAATGGGTTTAGAAAGAGACCTCTTTCTTCTTAACCAGCTTTCACCTCCTGAAATCATTCTCTCACACATTTGGCATTGCCCTTCCTTGATCCGCCTCCAGCAGCTGGGTAACTCATCCCTGCAGGAGGGCATTACACAGGAATTTGGTGAGATTTCCACACCTTTACAAAGCTCCCTGCTGCTTGGGCCGTCTCCTGACTAGAAAGATTAAAGGGATTAGAAGCTTACAAATGATAAGGCAGGGAAGTGAAGGGCTTTAAAAACTACCAAGGTCTTAATTTACAAGGGCTGTTTAAAAAATGAACAGACTAAGGTTTTTCTCCCACAGGAAAGTAGGAAAATTTATTCTGAAGAAAGGTTATTTGACCAGTAAAATGGTTGGCTCATCCCATGTGGAAGTAGTAATGCGTATTTTACATGGTGCCAGAGACAAAGGTACCTCTCATTCGCTCCTCTACAAATCAGGTGAAGAGAGTGAAGGGGGTGAGTAGGATGGGTGGAGAATACAGTTTTATGAACCCAACGAATAAAAGCCCTGCTAGAGTAAAGCTGGGAAGCACGTTTCCAGATGAGTCGTTCATTGACTAAAAATTATGTTGAGGGGAAGGCTGAACACTACTCCCAAAGTACGCAAAAAGTCCCATCGGAGCACTTGCAGAAGGAATAAAGTGCAGATATCTTATTTTTCATGGACATAGGAGCAGCATTTTGGTTCTGCACTAGCAACACCCAGCTGAGCTCTCTCCTCTCTTTCACCCCCCCATCGCTGTCCCTGGGAGGGTTGTGCTATTTCTCACGTCAACTGGTTGCTTGGGCCAGTTTAGCATCCAGCTCTGATTAAAGCAAAATTTAATTGACCCTGTAAAAAGTAGAGGTGGAAGGAGCTCCTGGAGGTACTTCCCCGCCGGTGATTCGCTGTTGTCCCTCGCAAGTCAGCAAGGCAGAGCAGCTACGTGTGCTGGCACACATCAGAAAGCAGAATCCCGCCCTTGTGAGATGCAAAGCGGATGGAAATGCAGCTTGGCTGGATGAAGAGCTCTTCCCTTAATGCAGGTACTTCCTCGAGCCATGGAAAATTGGTGAAACTGCACCTGGGCCAAGCTGGTGTCTCCATGCCTTGGGGCACAGGAGAGTGGGCAGATGGTCCCAGGGCAGCGCGGGCACCAAGAACACCTACAAGCCCTGGAGCTCCTCTGAATTACTCTAAGGGCTGGGTCAGGAGGAGGAGAGGTGGTACATAACAGCCGGGCAAAAAACCTTTAAAAAAGATTTTTGATTTATCTAGCCGTAACCAACTTATCCCTCGCAGAGCAGAACTGGAGCCACACATTACTTCTGCTAGTAAAAACCACCCTAAGCCCAGATACTTTAGTGCAGAGTAAACACTAAATGTGACATCCAAAGGGAAGTAGCAAGTGAGAAGGACTTGGCTCTCTCTATAATTAACCCTGTGACACTTCTGAACGGCTGACAGCCTGAGATGTACACAACTATTAACAGATACAGGATCTTTGAGTGCAGATACGGCCAGATTTTCACCAGAGAGACTCTGCATTGGTTGACCCAATCGTCCACTGCCCACATGGCTAACACAGCATTAAGTGTCTGGTGCAAACTGTAGGTATGTTACGTGCGGTCCCACCGAGGAGCACACCCCGTCACCAGTGGTCAAATGCCACAAGGAGCAGAAGAGCTCAATGTCCCTCAGCACTTCAAGGGCCATGCTGGCACCGTTGGCTCAAATCTGTGCACCGACATAACCAACCCGCTGCAAACAGGGAATTTCTGTTTCCTTTTAAATTAGCAACAGGGGTGCAGAGAGGTATAAACTGTGACATACATTTTGATGCAGCTCAGCCTCCCCTGCAGTGTCACAAACTGCGATGAGGATAGATCCATGCCAGAGGGTATGAACTGGAGGATTAAACCTGTTAACCTACTTACACATCAAAAAAACCGTGCGAAGAAATTAAGACAGATCAGAGCTGTTAATGGAACTCAACGGTTTTGGGTGTTTTCCATTAGATTACAAAATCCCAGGGGTAAAGCCTAGAAGGTGGCCAGCAAGGATGCTCCACTGGGGTTTCCAGTTCCCATCAGCTCAGCCATGGTCATACAAGGTCTTTGTAGTCAGGCTGTCCCTTGGGTCACTTGCACGATGCCTTGCAGCTCCAGCTGGAGCAGAAAACTGCTGCTTACTCTGAGGAGAATGAAATGTTCTCGCTTTGGGCACGATCTCTGCTGGCTCTAATAGCAACAGCAGCGTGACTTGACAGAGCGCTTTTAAAACTTTTCCAGGGTTTGGGTGAGATTTACAAAGCGCCAGGCGTAGGAAAGTATTTATCGGGGAGCAGAGGCGACAGTGAACCCAGCGAGCGCGGGACGTGGGAAGGAAGGCAGCACGATTCATCAGCAGGGAAGAGCAAGACAACTTATCTGTTTTCTGCAATTCCACTTACAGCCAAGAAAAATGAGCCGTCGTAACAGAAATTATGTGTGACAGGGAAGGACAAACTGCTCTAATCAAAACTACAGCGGTTGAGATAACTCCTGGAAGAGACCTGTCATGGACATCCAACTCCGTTTGGAGGGCGATCTTGGGCTGGGAGGATGCTCTTGGCAGGACGACGAGGCATCGACACTGCAAACCCAGGATGGGTAAAAAAAGTGCTCAAAAAACAACCAGAATACTGATTCTCTAGTGCTAATATTTTCTAGCTCCCTGCTGCAAAACGGAGGCAAGTCATTGTGAGCCAAAGCGTAATAAATAAATCAGAACTTCCCAACTGTAGGGTAAGGTGGGGCAGAAGAGGAGGAGGGAGGTGGGGAGGAAATACGGAAGAGATGAAGACAAAAGCTAATAGTGCAAGTCACTGAGAACGTCTGGCTCCCAGAAATGCCTGAGATGGCTCCTGAAATCAAAGCTTTCATCTGGGTCTCCAAGGCGCTGTTTGTTTTCCTGGAGAGAAATGTGACCCTCAGGGTCAACACCATCACCTTGAAGCTCCTCTCACATTTGCTGACCCCTGCGCAGAATGAGCTCTTTTCTTCCACTGTGTGGGCAGAGATCAAGTCCCAGACCCAGGGAAGATTTTATCTTATTGTGCAGGAAGGAGAAGATACGCTATCAGGCTGAACTACATTTGCAGTCAGGCAATGAGCCCTACTTGGGGATGAGTTAGTAGCCTCTGTTAAAAACTTGATTGGGAGAACAGGTTCCGAGAAGATCCAAGATCTAGGAGATGACACTTCTACCAGAGACCCAGATCTCCACTCAGATAATAAAACAAAGACTCAAGCATCACCCGAGTATGTATCAGACCCTTTAGAAAGGTCACAGTGATTTGGATGCTGAAATTTATCCTTATGTTTCAAGTCTGTCTAACTTCAGCTGTTCCAGAAGCTAGGCAGGTCTTCTGTCTGTTTGGTTTCTCCACCTTCTGCTCTTCAGACGTCAACATATGATGACTTTCTAATTTGATTTTTTAATTTCTGGGTCTCTCACTCAGGTCCATGCTGGTCTCCTGCAGCCAGAGGAGCAAACCTTCTTGGGTCTGGGGTCCAGCCCAGCCCTCTCACACCGCCAACCTTCAGCCTTCACAGGGGTTGGCTGCGATGGACTGAAATCTAGACGAGAGCCTACTGTGAACTACCCACCTTCATTTTAAAACCTAGATCCCATACGTAGCTCTGCCATGCAGCGTGAGGCAATACAGAACATCTCATTTGTGCAACGTGGATATTTTTCCATCTCTTCCATCCCATATCATCTCCCAGTTCCCTCTACATGCCAAAATCCCATGATGAATTTGCACTCCTGAGAATCCAAAAAAAATATCCTTGAGTTGTTTTCATTAGCTTTCTGCTTTTTTTTTAAGACCTAGTCAGACTCACTTATCAAGGTTTTCACCACAATAGGTGGAAAGTGAAGATGTTCACAGTTGATATCCCTACAAGAACTGAAGTTTTATGAAAATAAGACTTGAGGCCCACGGTAGAACCACAAGGGCTGGCAAACCCGCAGGAGACTGAGGCTGCAGCACAACACTTTTCTTCCCTTTGGGTAATTTATTCTAGAACTAAAATAATTTATTCATAAATCTAAAACTCCTTCTAGTAGAACTTTATTATTAAAAAGTCCCCCTCCCGAACACACAATTCTCATGACTATAAATCTAATAAAAATACCACCATATTAATGAAGATACAAGAAAGAAAAATTGGCAATCCAAGCAGCAAGACCTGTGGATCAGATGCTTTCTTGATGCAAACTGATGGACTGCTTGTGACTTTAATTGTGTCTTATCAGTTTAAGGATGGCAGAAAACGTGGCCATGGCTGGTAAGTTGTGAATAATGTTAAGACTGGACTGGCAAACAGTTTCAAATAGAATCATAGAATAGCCTAGGCTGGAAGCGACCTCAGAGATCATTTTAATCCAGTCTCCCTGTCTCCAGGAACACCACCTCTCGACTAGATCAGGCAACACATTTTCCAGTGGCATAAGCTGACATCAGCAGGA
>NW_009716697.1:16863-50214 GCF_000703405.1 Apaloderma vittatum | reverse complement strand
AGCAGGAATACGCTGAATTTTACTAGTTAATAAGCATTTTGGATGCTTTCCAAAAAGTAGAGTCTTAATAATGGAGCTTTATCTTGGAGAACTCCTTTCAGATTTGATAAATAAGGGGGTGTCTCACAAGTTCATTGCAAGCTTCGGGTCCTGCACCTGCACATCTCAGGAACTGCTGTGCCTGGGCAGCAGGTCCTCCTCGGATCTGCAGCCAGCAGCCAGCAGCCAAGAGAGCTTGTTTCTGGTGTAAAAAGGTGTTAAGCAGAGAAGATGCAGGGAGTAACCCTTTTGTCCGGAAACTTCGTGTCTCCAAGTTTTAGGGGGCTGCTGTGGTTGTGTGCTGGTGGTGAGGGAAAGGGCATACGAAGAGTCATGCTGGGAAGAAGAAGTAAACTGTGGAATTGTAGAAAATAAGAGATCGGAGAGAGTTCATTTACCTCGTTTCCACTCAGGAGTACCCATGTGGCATTTTGCAACATCATTTCTGGTGAGATGGTGGAGAAAGAGTGAGGTGAGAGGAACCGGGGAGAAGGAAGAGGAAGGTTTTCACTGCTCTCCTTGGGAGGTCCTCCAGAAGATCAGTGACCAACCCAGTGCCCTGCAGCAATCTGATGCAGAAGAGGAGGGCTTGTGCCTCCTGTCTCAGGGTCTCCAAATCCTTGTACCCAAGTCCAAGCAGAGCTTATTCGTTACCATGGCTCTGTGCGCCCAGAAGGTTGTCCTGTCTGCTGCTACCACTGTGAGACACTGGGCTGCCCACTTAATTCTCTCCTTCTCTCTCTTTTTTTCTCCTAAATAGTTGGGTTTTGCTGCTTTCTATTGTTTCAATCCTTGTTCAAGACTCATCTTTTGCCCAAAGTGTAAAGAAATAACCTGTGACAAGTCGGCATCGCTCGCAGCAGGCTGGAAAGATCTCTCTGACACACGCTCCCTGTGCAAGGAGATGTCTGAGCATCTTCTGGACATAAGAAACCAGACCCACACAGGCAAAGGGGGGAATGGAACATGTGCAAAAATTCATTCCTGAGCTGATGCCAAAGGCCAGCTGGATCTAAAGGCAACGACAGCAATTAAAGGCAACCCTCTTAGCTGTGGTCTGCACCATGGATCTCTTCTCCTGCCTTCACCTTTGCACCTGGCTTTTACAAAACACATCCTGAGGTCTCTGTAAAACGCATCACGAAATTACAAAGTCCCGTGGGGCAATGGTGGTGGCGGCAGGACCCTCCAGAGAGGTGGAGCACACAGCGGTGGTGTTCCCCCAGGGAGCTCCTGCTCCTAGCACAGTGCAAGCTTGGCTGCTGCCCGACAGGGAAGAAATGAATATCCTCGCTTCAGGAGAAAGAGAGCCACGAGGACTTTAAAGGCTTGAGCAAGCACCTTGCTGTCGGACCTTTCTATGGGCTGCAGGTCCTTCTGAAGGGAATAACAAGCCCTGCTTTCCTCACAGCTCTGCAGAGGGTTTGTGAGAGCATCCCCTTCCCGGGCCAGACAGCTCCAGCTCTCCTCCCAGCTCTCCCCGTTCCCTGTGATGTATGACATCTGGGAACCCTCATACATCCAGTGGGCAGGCTCATTTATACTGTGTTTGAAAAATAGACGGTGTATGAAGTGCAATTTGGTGTTGTAGCAGAGTTCTGTCCCCCTTGGGGTGTCAGGGCCTTTGATTAAAACCCTTTTACAGGAAATCAATATTTTACTCATTATAACTTTCATTCTCAGACCTGAAAACTACTGAGATGGACTTGTAAGATGCTGCACTACACGCCTGCACACACAGGTCTATTCATTAGGGGAGTAATCCCTGAGTGTTTGTTTTTCTTTCATAAGCACACACAGAGGTAAATAAGCAGCGAGAGGGTGTCTTCCTAATGGGTTAGCAACCGGCTGCAGCAGGGATGAACCATTTACTGCTGGATTAAAGGCTCCCACTGAGAAACACCGGCCCAGATCATCCCAAGATCCCAGCCAAGGTGAGCAGAGGCAAGGACCTTGCACAAACCTCTTCCATGGCCTCAGCAGCCTGAAGCTTCAAACTACACCCAAGGGCTGTAGCTGACACAGTAGACCAGAGAGATGCTCAGTTGAATGGAGTAAAGCATTGACTTGAGATGCATGAGATGTCAAGGTGATGTTTGCCTCCAACTCCCCTGGGGACTCTATCAAGTCATAAAATAGTTTTTGCTGGAAAAGACCTTTAAGATCATAGAACCACAGAGTGTTGGGGGTTGGAAGGGACCTCCAGAGATCACCCAGTCCAACCCCCTGCCAGAGCAGGGTCATCCAGGGCAGCCACACAGGAACGTGTCCAGGCGGGTTGAAAAGTCTCCAGAGCAGGAGATTCCACACTCTCTCTGGGCAGCCTGGGCCAGGGCTCCGGCACCCACACAGCCAACAAGTTTCTCCTCATGTTGAGGTGGAACTTCCCACGTTCTAACTTAAACCCATTATTCCTTGTCCTATTGCTGGGCACCACTGAGAAGAGATTGTCCCCTTCCCCTTGACCCCCACCCCTCAGATATTTCTATACGTTAACAAGGTTCCCTCTCAGCCGTCTCCTTTCCAGGCTGAACAGCCTCAGGTCTCTCAGTCTCTCTTCCCAGCAGAGATGGGTCCCTTGATCCCCCTTGTAGCTCTCCCTTGGACTCTCTCCAGTAGGTCCCCGTCTCTCTTGAACTCAGGAGTCCAACCATCAAAATGTTCAAGTCCCTTTGCAGCTCGGTGCTTGGGTGTTCCTGTCTGCCCAATGGGCTGAAGACACCTGTGGGGTGACACCTTAGGTGGTGGAGAAGGAGTGGGATCGTTGGTATTTTGGCATGAGGAATTTAATCAGCTGGTCCCAGGCTCTCCCCAAGAGCGGCTGCAGCAGGACCGGAGTCACAAACTGCCTGTGCAGCCCACCCAGCCGCTCGTAATTACCACCCCTGCAAACACCCAGTGGCTACAGAAGTGAAACATGTAGCAATAATAATAACAAAACAATATTTAATAATCCCTTCCCAAAGCAGCCCCGCTTTATTTCTCTAAGGGGTTGCTTTCCCTCCTACAACCTGCTCCAATAGTGCTGAAACCATAGCGACAGCCTGGATGGCACCACCGCACGTGAGGATGCGCAGCCACCGTCATGCACACCAGCACCGGCAACCTGCCTTGATTTCACAAAGCCAGGAGATGCTCAGGTCCCACCCCGCAGCGACGGTATTTTCCAGTACAAACCGGGGCCCAGAGAACTGGAAGCACGTGTGAGTCTAACGACGATAAAACCAATTTCCTTTCCACTCAGCACTGAGGAAGAGGCGGGGGGACACATCCGGCACCGCTTTTCTTCAAAATTATACTACAAGTACCAAGTACCACGTTCTAGATTATTTTCAGTTATTTTTTGTGGTGCTTTTGGGAGTCTGAATAAGGGATGGGAGGGCAGCACAGGAAATGATGCACAAGGAGAGGAGAGGTCCTGCCTGGTGGGGTGTCCTCACTCCCACCCAGCCTGTGCTCCTTCCTCCGTACTACTCCTCTGCCATGCATTTCCACTAACTCTGGACTAGTCTCGGACTAACCCTGTCCTGCAAAGGCTGGAGGAAACTTGATTACCTTTCGTTTAAAGCAGTCCAGCTCCTCAACCCACCAGCAGAAACAGCAGCGTGTGACAGAAGGATGAACTTCTCAACCAGATGAAAGGAACAAAGTGACCAGAGATGGCAGAACAAATGGACACAGTGACAGCATCATCTAGGGGAGGGTATATTTTTCTGTCGTGTTTTTTTTTTCTTTCAAAATACAAAATTTCATTAACATTTGAAAGTGCTACGCATTTTCTGCTTGTTCCCTGGAGGTTAGAAAGCAGGAAGGAAAAGTTTGTGAACATTTCACAACTCTCTTATTGTTTATTCTCAGGGAGAATGTCAGATGTTCAAAATACATCTGGAGGGCTTTGTGCAGAAGCCACACGTAGGCAATTACACTGCTTTGCAGTGGGATAAGTGTATACAAGAAACGCTGCCATTTAGGGAAAATGTAAGTGGGTTGGGGTTTCTACAGGATGAGTGGGATCAGATGAAGGGATTTTTGAAGACGACCTCGTTGGTTATCTGGGGACAATCCCTTTCTCAGTGAAAGCAGCCTGGCAGAGCCCAGACTGGTATCAGCTGCTGCAGACAGTCAACACCAGCCTGAATCTGATCTGATGTTCATCTGTGCTGTGCTATCTTCCATGGCTCCTTTGCTGAATATCAGTCACGCTCTTGCAAAGCCAAAAAAAAAAAAAGGGAATTAATCTGTCTGGGTAAAGACATCCAGACAAGAAATCAAAACAAAATCAGGCATCACCATTCCAAGGGAGAGCAAATGACTCCCCCAAACACACTCCTCAGGTCATTCCTATCTCCCTGTCCACATCTAGGAAGAATTATCTTTCTAACATAGGGATGGCAAAAGAGCAGCTCTGCCCCTCACCAGCTTTCCCACATCTCAGCGTGCGGTTTGGAGGTGCAACGGCCGGGTTCAACCCACAGAGCAGCATCTGCCAACCCCCTCAGCAGCTGTAAGGCGAGATGGAGCCTGGGGCTTGTGGGAAGCTCAGGAGCCCCCCAAATTTCTGTTGTTGGGAGCACAGCAGTGCAAGAAGCTGATAAGCCATCGCTCGTCACCTGCCATGCTCCTCTGTGGGGTGGGGGGCTATGGGACATGTCCTACACAGGCCCATTTTCGATGATTGGCATTTTATGGCTAATGACGTGTCCTCTTCTTTCAGTGATGCTTGAGGAGCAGGCATGTCCATCTATCTAACATCCCCCTGGCTAGGCAGAATAAACCCCTGGCACCTCTGGGACAATACGGATCTGATCAGCCGTTCGTGCTCCTCCTGCCCCAATAATTGTAAAATTTGCCACTGAGGGATTTTCGTCACTCTGAGAAGCTTAGAAACGAGAGGGGAGCCCTGCCGCTTCCCAGCACAGGCAGGATTTACAGGCAGGGCTAGGGTGAGTGGGTTTCACCTCTCCTCATCTCTACCTGGACCCTGGCTTCAGAGGATGGATGGGGGGAAAACTTCATGTCAAGGATGAAATCCAGGACAGATGGGTGAGACTGGGACAGGGTGCACATTCTGAACCTGCTCCTGGCAGAAGGCTGCTCCTGCATGTTAGCTGTAAATTCCTACAAGTTTCATACAAATCAGTGGCTTGGAACTCTAAGAAGGTCTCAGAGACCCTCCTGGGTAATACTCTAACATGAGCACCATCCTTTTTAGGCACCAGAGAAGTTACACGGCAGAGCAGGAGGTTCTGAACAATCCGGGTGCAGAAAATGTTTCAGCCTGAGCTCATTCTACACGAGAAAATCCATGTCTCGGCCAGACATTTCCTCCTGCACAGACCCTGGTGCCCGGCAGTATCCAAGGTCTGACCCTCCTCCTACCATTAGGGCATTCATGCTTCATATACAGTTTAGATCCACCAATACTTAGGAAGAGTTTCAGCGCCTGCTGAAACCTGGGCACAGCTGAATCAAAAAGTCCACAAACAGACCAAAAGCTGCTCTGCACCAGCTTTGGTAGCACCAGCTGCTCATGATACCCTAGGTTCTGCCCTGTACTTACAGCACTCAATTTCAGCAGGGCAGGCTTAGTCCCTAAAAAACCAGCAGGATGACATTATCTGGTGTTATTCGCCCTCTGGGAACCATTGCCAGGTGATAAGGCTCAACAACTACAGAAGCACCACCAAAGGATTTACAAGCCCTTCTATTTTCAGGATGAGTGAAAACAGCAGGTACGTATTTTAGCCACCTTCTCCAAAAAGCCTTGTAATCTCAGGGTCAGCAGAGCAGCATGACCTGGGGTGAAACCTTACATCCCGTGACACACAGAGAGCGTGACCACGGGCAGTAACAGTTCTCAGAAGCCCAGGGTATTGCACAACTTAGCAAACATCATGGTTATATATAGACTAAGCCTGACATCACTTTTCAAGAAGACAACCCATCACCTAGAAGGCACTTAAAAATAAGTTCTCATAAGTCTTTGGAATTTGAGTAGGAAGTATAATTTTTTTTCCCCAAAATTGCATCTCCTTGAGGACCCTCCTGAGCGAAATCATCTCTCACTGAAGTGTCTTCAGCTAAATGCCAGGGAAAATAAATGGGGAGTAGGCCTTGCTTAAGGGATGGGCTTTCAACACCAGCAGCTCAACCAGCTGTTCCCACATCATCCATCGCTGGCGTTTTGATTTTCGCTGAGGGTGAAAAAGCATCGATCGAAAGCTGCTGAACGACAAAGGACAAGACTGATGCCAAAGCGCAGCTGGAGGGCGCGTCAGCCTGGTGCCTCTCACGCAGGGCAGCAATGCCACTCATCTGGCTGCAGAAGACAGTTGGGACTTGGGTAAGGACCAGGAACGAGCACGTGGACCTGCTGGTCCTCAGAGCTTCCAAAGCTCAAGGAGAAACAAACCTGTTCCTTGCCTGCTGCAAACACCAGCCACAGCCTGGGCATCCACAAGATTTAGCGTGAGGAGGAAGATGAGGGAAAGGCAGCCCCAGGCTCCGTGCTCCCATGCTGCCATCTCCAAGATCCAGCACACGTGCACGTCCTCACCCCAGTTTTGGGTGCGGGACTGATGTGGCCAGTGAGTCCGTGACAACCACGCTGGCTCTGACCGTGCCGAGGGACACCTAGTCAGGGCAAGACACTGCTTTCATGACTTGAAGTTGATGAAACTGCAAAGATTAATCTCCACCTTTCAGTTGGCTACATAAGTTGGCTGAGGGGGGATCTCATCATGCTCTACAATTACTTGAAAGGACATTGTAGAGAGGTTGGTCCTGGTCTCTTCTCACAGGGAATTAGGGACAGAACCAGGGGGAATGGTTGCAAGTTGCAACAGGGCAGGTTTAGGCTGGACATGAGGAAGAAATTCTTCATAATGTGAGTGGTCAGACCCTGGAACAGACTGCCTAGGGAGGGGGTTGAGTCGCCATCCCTGGATGTGTTCAAGTGTCGCTTAGATGGGGTGTTGGGTGATATGGTTTAGGGGTGAGCTTGTAGTGTAGGGTTAATGGTTGGACTCGATGATCCCAAGGGTCTTTTCCAGCCTGAATTGTTCTATGGTTCTATGATTCTATAAGAAAATGCTTTCTTGAACAGAAGAAATGCTTTCTCTTTCTTTCTCTTGCTTCCTACGCAAGGGCTGTATTAGAGCATTTGCTGCCTGAAGTTCAATCCTGCCATGGATATCCTGTAATTTAACAAATGCACACCCCAAGTTTCATTAAGAACTGTCACTGAAAGTTTGATTTTAAAATCTCTTCTAAATATTTCTTGATCTGGGGTTTATGGCTGTACGTTACTTTTCATTTGTATAAAAGAAAGTTTTAAAGCTACGCAATCCCACAAAAGATGGAGTACCACAAATTCACAAATATCTGTGATTAAACGAAGATGCCAGAAATGATTGTTCCTAATTGTGAAAACTTCAGAAATTCCTGAGAGGTGCTTAGCAGCTGCGACAAACAGAGCTAATAAACACCTTCCACTCCTACAATCAGTCCCATGTACTTCGGAGCTGATACAGTTCCAGCTACATTAAATTCCGTTCGTTAGAAAGATCATAAGGTTTCTGTTGATTAAGTGTCAGGAATAAACCGTAGATGAATGATGGAGTTTTTTTAATGAGTTCAAAGTCCACAAAATAATTTTCTTCCCTGGGTCAATTATAATTTCAAAGAAAAACTCCTACGGGACCAATTTATCGGGAGTGCAAAGAGGCTTTTGTTCTGCAGGTCCCAGCTGCTCCACATGCTGCCTGACCCTACCTGTGTTTGCTTAGCTGAGATTTTGCTTACTCAGATAAGATGCTGAATGCCCCAGCAAAAAGCTCTGGGGAGCAGCTTTCTCCTTTCGCTTATAATACATATTTTGGTGCTACTACTTCAGAAAGAAAAAAAAGAAAGAAAAATATCCTGCAGAAGGAACACTTCCCACCGATTTCTGAAACTGTGCAGGGATTTTTGCAGGCATGTTATGTAGACAGAGACGTTGGAACTCTTCCTCAGAGAGTGAAGGTATGGGATTGTTGCTGGAGCACCTACAGAAAGAGGTCTTACACAGGTCACAAAATATGCCTTTCCCACTGCGATGTGTGCTCAAAGCATGGAGAGCATGGCCATGTTTTGGTCTCAGGCATGTCTACGTAAGCCAAATGTTCACAGTAAGGATGTGAAGGTGGCCACGGCGATGGGATCCATGTGTACACCCATCTCAGTGGGTTTCACTGGGAACCTGGAAGCTGCTGTTGGATGTCTACTGTGAGACAGCCTTCTGCCCACACCCCAAACCCCAGCAATAAAGTCATGAGCCAGTTTGAAAGTCACCTAGAGAAACATGACATCTCCTGCTGGCAAAACCAGCCGCAAAACCACCCAAACTGCTGGCCCAGGTCAAACCAAAGATCCATCCAACCTGTTTCTATGAGAGGCTTGGAGAAGAGCACATGGGACAGTGTGTGTGCCGGGTGACAATGAATATATCCATTCACACAGTAACTGAAGAAACATGACGGAGAAGGCAGACCAGGTTACTGAGGTCCTACAGAGGTGGCAGCAGCAGTGGCAGAGAGACAGAGTGACAGCCAGCCATGCAAACTAGAAATTAATTAAATCCCACCCCCTGGCTCCAGCGTGCGAGCTAGCCTGGCACGCTCTGACCGTACATGACCCATAATGGTAAGGTCCAGCACAGTTCAGCACAACCTGGGCGAGCTCTGCTGCTCTTCACTGAAGTCTCATCAATTTGTCTTTCCAAACCTGGGCGCAGCATCTACCCAGCACAACCCTGACACTGCAACAACACTCTCGTCCCACGAGAAGGTCCTGGGAGAGTAGAGGTACTCCAGATTGTTCCCTCTCAGAAAGAACTCGAGCCTGCCCCCCCTGCCATCCTCAACAGCAGAAGAGTTTATTGACTGTATCTACAGCCAGCTCTTAATTTTTTCCTCAGAGAAAGCCTGAGACCTGATGACACTAAGCATTTTGAGGGACCTGGGCTTTAGACCGCATAGTTTCTAGACCATGGATCTGGTCTTTGACTTGGTGTCACTTGGGCATATAACGCATCAGGTCCAAACCATCACGGCATCATTTCTGCTAAATCCATTCCTTGCTTATAGTATGCACTGAAAAATAAGACATCCATTCTTCAAAATCTACCTAGCATGTCAGATTCTGCAGCTTCTACAACAAAATTCAGCAGCAGACTCAACGGCAGAATAAGACGTGGGCATTCACAATTTTACTGCCATGATACTGTTCACTTAACGTTGGTCTGAACACCCTCCATGTGGCAATGATGATCTTCGAGTCCTTCTGATCTGAGCTGGATGCAAACTGCAAACTCCACCTCTCATCAGTGTGCAGTGCTGGTGTTTGTGGACGGAGCCAAGCTGGGATCTCCACGATCATGTTCTGTGGTCTGACAACAGGAGCTGAGAAACGAGCTGGTCAAGAGCAAAGGAAAATATTTAAACATGCCCTCTGAATAGGACTATGAACTTTTCCAGGAATTCTCCTTCTCTGAGAGCTGGCGTGTCTGCAGAAATCACAAGGCGCATGCCCTGACAGCAGAGCATCTGGTAAAGAGAGGCTGAGGGAGCTGGGGGTGTTTAGCCTGGAGGAGATTCAGGGGGCACCTTCTCATTCTCTACAACTCCCTGAAGGGAGGGTGTAGTCAGATGGGGGTCGAGCTCTTCTCCTGGGCAACTGTGCTGGTGCTGGGTCACAGGCTGGACTCGATCATCTCAGAGGTCTTTTCCAGCCTCAACAATTCTGTGATTCTGTGATCTGCCCTGGAAGGGGTGATTTTGGTAACTAAGCACAAAGCAGAGCCAATGCATGCAACTTAGCTACATTATTCAGGATGGTTTTTTGTGGATTAAGGATTTCCCATTGGTGTTTAGCAGGGGAAAAAAAGAATAACCAGGTACAAGGCACTAGGTGCGCAGAATAGAGGTCTAACCCAATCCATGTGAAATGCTGCTCTCCACAACACAGAGAAAGGGCATTTTTCAAGGTGCTCAGTACCCTGGTGCTGATCCAGGAAATCAGGTATTTATTCCCTTAAATCTAAGCACAGGAGCAGCCTAATTACATGCAACAGGACACCCCTCCAGCTTAAGTGTTTTGCTGGACTGGCTCCCTGATATAAACTATAAAGCCAGGGGCTCTAGTGCAGAATACAGAGGGATCTTGATTAAATTCTTCTGACGGGGAAGGAGGGAGGGAGAAATATTTAGTGTCCTCCTCATTTTACAATTTGCATTCCAGAAACTTGTGAGCTATGGTCTTAAGTGAAGAAGACCTGCATTGCCCATGCTGTCCCTACCCCTCTGCCCACCATGCCGGATGGACATGAAATCTAAATCAGAATCAATCTTGTCTCACTTTTTCAGTCAAAAAACACCCCTGAAGGATCGTGCTTCCTTAAAGAAGGGACAAGATGCTCCAGAGGACCAGTGCACACCTTGCAGAGAGCTGATCCTTGAGCTGCTGCCTCCCAGCAGCAGCAACTGCAGCCCAGGAGCACGTCCAGCTGAGCAGAACCACCACCAGATCCACAGAATCAGAGAATCGTAGAACAGTTTTGGTTGGAAGAGACCTTTAAGATTGTCAAGTCCAACCTTTTTCCAGCCCTATCAACACCACTGAACCATGTCCTTCAAGGCAACATCCACCCATCTTTTAAACCTCTCCAGGGACGGTGACTCCAGCCCCTCCCTGGGCAGCCTGTCCCGATGGCTGACAACCCTCTAGTAAAGAAATTCTTCCTGATATCCAACCTGAGCCTCCCCTGGCGCAACGTAAGGCGGTGCCATGACTTGGATATGAACCGAGGTTGCTGCCAACCACACCTGGAGAGTCGCAGAGCACATGGGGAAGACACTGCACACGTAAAGGTGGGGTTTCTGCACAATTCAGAAGTGCTGAATTTGCAAGCAGGATAGTAAAGGGGAATTATCCCAACCTACCAGCAACCTCCCCAAGCTCTCCCCTCTCCCAAGCCTCCCTGTATGAATCAATACCCTGAAATCTTTGACAGATAGACCTAACTTCCCAGCTACGTGCTTGCAATGACCAAACTGACTGTTTATCTCTCCCCCAGCCTGCAGAACAACAAAGATTTCAGCCCCGGTAATCACCCACCCGTCAGCACGGCTGCGAACCCAGCGGACACAGCCTCAAAACCACAGACTTTGCTGAGAGCCTCAACAAACCCCAGGCTGAAAAAAAACCCCCACAATGCTCCAAATTTCCCAAAAGATGGAGCTACACAGAGGAGTACTCAAAAACATCCCAAAGCAGTAGAGGACGAGGCATCCCACAGCAGGGACAAGCTGTGGCCAGCCCTGGCTGCCAGCACGGGAAACTACTGACATTTCAGCTTCCACAAGATGGCAACTTCCTCCTGCGTGTTCCCACCGGCACTTTCAGAGGTTTCTTACCGAGCAGCCAGTTTAGAAGGAGCTGGACACTCCTGCCTGCTTTGACCACGCTGTCGCCACGAGCGGTCAGCGCCAAACTGGAAGCCAAGCTCCGCGCACATGTACCACCACACTGCACCCGATTTTGCGGCTCTGAATTCTTCTCTCTCCTGAATTTTCATTCACCTCAAGCCGTTTTCTTCATCGTTTCACCTCCCCTGGCCCGTCCTGTCTCGCTGCCCGACAGGTGAGGACAGGCAGCCTGGCAGCAGAGCGGGCTCTTGGGGACGGAGGAATCCTAGAGTCATCGACGAGTTTCAGTTGGAAGAGACCTTCGAGATCATCGAGTCCACCAGGAGAACACGAGGATCTGCATTCAGGTCCTCACTTGGCTCACGTGCAGCCCTCAGCAGGGATTTAACCTTTCCTGGGCTTCAATTCCAATCTCTAAATGGGGCAAACACAGCTACGTCCCACGTGCCCACTGCGAATTCATCACCCGCTGGTGACCGCCACTGCCATCCCTTCGCAGGGAGATCACATCCTACCCTGAAAAGTTTTTTTGCAAAGGTCACTGAGTGAACAGAAAAACCACACCATGGGCTGCTCAATTCTCCTTTTATGTTTTTTTAGGTTGGACACAGCTCTGTGCAGACTTGTGCCTTGTAACACTCTGGCATCACTGACCCTCTTAGCGTGTTTTAAAATGCAGGGTAGAAGAGAACAGAATATGCCTAATGCCTTCAGAAAACAAAAATGAAGTAGCTGCATGAAGTAGCAACGTTTTTCATGTCCAAATCCATTTCTGAGTCTTTCTGCCTATGCACACACATGCTTAGGTTGCTCTAAGGAGCGGTGTAAGTCTCAGCAATTCTCAGAAATCAGGTCAGAAATACTTATCAGGAGCACAGACAGTAAAGAATGAGAGATGCTGATTAAACCAAGAAACCTAAAAAAAAAAAATAAAAAACCTTTCACAAGTGACCAAGGCCATTGGCTGTGACTCAGTGGCAAGATTAAGCTGTAGGATTATCCCACTTAAAGCTTCGGAAGAAAATTCAATTAAATTACAGTCTACCTTGATTGCCACCTTTGTCGGGACAAAATGGGCACGCCAAGGAAGGCCCGTCTGTGCCAATTAATTGCTTCAACTAATTGAAGTGAGCTGGTACGAGCTGGGGGGAGGAGAAGAGCGGGAAGGAAAAAGGTTGCGTGTCACGGGTTTGGAGAGAGATGTACAACCCGGAGCAGATCCTGGAGCAGCCGGAACGTAACACTTGCAGGAGAGACTTTAAAGAAAAGAATTACGGATGAGACAAGGAGAACCTCGAACAACAAAACACAGAAAGAACGTGAGACAGGCTGAGCAGTGAGTGGTCCCCAGCACGGTGAGTAGCACAGCCTGACCTGGCAATTTGCAGGGAGGCTGCAGTTTGATTTGAGCAGCGGAAAGCTGGAGAATTAGTGGCAAGAGCTGCTTCTGAAATTGCACTTGCTTAAGGTAACACCAAAGGTAATACCAAATCTGGGGGACATCTCAGCGGGCTGCAGGCACGTGGCTGATAGAAACGTGGGGGGGGGACGCGCAAACCCAAATGAGCGACCCACCTGCATGCACCTCACTGAGATTCACTGATTTGGAGGTCTCTCATCACCCAGCCTTGCTGTCTCCTGGGAGAGCTCTGCAGCATCCACATCCAACCCGGCATCTGTTTCTCTCCAGTCCAGTCCAAGCCACGCAGCCAGGAAAGCCCATTTTGGGGGTATTCCTCTGCCTTCTCCTCACAGCCTGGCAGTGCAGGCTCGGCGCAGGATCTCTCAGACCTCCTGTCATTCGCTCCCCTCCATCTGCTCTCCTGGCTTGGCTGGTTTCTTCCTGTGGTTCATGTCAAAGCAATGCAGGGTGGAGGAGCAGCACATGCCAGAGAGCCAGGCTGTTTGCTTTTGGCTGCCCAGTGTCCTTGCTACACACCCTGTAACAGCTTGGACAAAGGAGCACTGGCGTGGGATCCACACCTGAGTTTCACCTAGAAACCCGTGTGTCCGTGGGGAGACTGGCTCTAAATAGCTCCATGTCAGGCAGGTGAAATTACTGAAGCCTGGATGGCAGATATGAAAAGCCTGTTGGCATCTGAGAGTGGGCTCTTTCTTTGTTATGCAAATACATTAAATACTCTACAGTATTTAAAAAAAAACACCCCAAAAACCTCAGCAGGCTCCTCAAGCATCCATGACAAAAATTCTTGCTGGTCATTAGCTGCTGCCTGCTAAATGGACAGGCAGCCTTTATTACCCACAACTGCAGCAGAAAACTCAAGTGACAACGGAGCTCAAGAGCAAAAATAAATCTTAGAGACTCTCTCCATCCAACACAGTAAAAACACAAGGGTTTTCCACCAATCTGCAAGGCCTGGATAATAGCAGGGTGAGGACGTTAAGAAAAGAAACTGTCTGGGCAAGCTTTAACTACCCCGAACGGATCACCTTAGGTTAGCAAAGCTGCAGTCAATAACCAAGCTTTCAGATTTAGACTTTCAATCAAGCGCCTAATTAACAGAGCCTAGGAAAGCAGGGCTCTGGAATTTAATGAGACACTCAGCCCAGACCTAAGTGTTTCAGATATCTAAGCTCTTAAAAAAATCATGAGTGATAAAAAAAAAAAAAGAAAAAGAGAAGTCTAAGTAAATAGAACCCCCTCTCTGGGTCCACTGTAAGGTCTGATGAAAAGAAAAGAGGCTGTGCCATCACTGGAATGGCTCTGAGCTGGTGATGGCAGTATTTATTACGGGATTTGATCCCCAATGGCTGCAGAGTCCCACAGCTTCTTTGTTTTCAGGAGGATACCCCAATTTTCCATCTGCTACAATGATCACACTACCAGAGTGCTGCCTCTTGCAGTCCATCCTCCCCAGGTATCTTCACCAGCAGGAGAAAATTCCTCTCAGGCGAAGCAGGTTGAAGAAGTTTGGAAGTGACGGACAGCCATTGTGGCAACTTTAAGAAAGTTTCAGAAAATTTGTGTCACTTTGGGTCTCTCCTTTTCTCCCCTGCATCTTCTGATGGGGAGGATCAGAAAGCAAAACGCTCAAATAGAGCTGGAGGTGCCCTTGGTCCCCAGGGATGGTGGTCTTGGGTGCATCAGTCTGCACAGAGAGCCTGGTGGTTCCAGCCCGGTTGATACTCAGCGTTTGGCTGAACATCTCCTCACCAGCATTGCCCATCTGGAACCACCTTTGCAAGCAGAGCATGTCCCCAGACCAACCAAGGGAAACAAGCGACGTCACGAAAACACCAGGAAGCAGGGCTGGGAGAAATGAACTTCAGATCAATACAGACGCCTGTGGGTACCTGTGTTTAGCCTAATCCTGGGCTAATCTTTGCAAGAAGGGCTAAAGACACCCAGCTGGGGAGTTTGCCGGGGCACCAGATCAGAAAGGAGATGTTGTATCTGCCCTGGGTTTGTTACATGAAAAAAAGATCTTGTATCAACTGGAAACTTGCGGTCGCTGATCCAGTTTAAGAAGATCTCAGGTCAAAATGACATTACCAACACTGAGCCAGGTGCTGACCTACCGTCTTCTCCAGGGATTTATCTGCGAAAGCAACAACAAATGAGTTGATGTTGTTTTTAGCTGAAATTCATTCTGCGTATTCAATGGGAGGAACACAGACTGGGATTTTACAGCTGGCTTTAACGGAGCAGTTAGCGCTGAGCTGTTCATCCAGACCCTGCTCGCTGTGAAGAACTGCCCTGTGCAGTGTCTCACACTCATCCAAAAAGGTCGATGGGTGTGATCGTGCGATAAACAACCACGCTGATGGGTCAGCCCAGCCCAGTGGGGCCTGATGCTGATCTCAGCAAGATTAATTCTTTGCTCGCTGGTGGACTGGTGAGCAGCAGGGCTTTGAATGACCACCCGGCAAAACCATGGCCAATATCCTTCCTGTATCCAAGATCTCTTCCAACATCCCTCGTTCCTGCTATAGCAGATGGTGGCCAGCAAAAGGATGGGTTTGGCGCTTGCAGCCTCCACGGTAGGAGGGGGCCCATTAGCGCAAGAGGGAGGCTACAACCTGGAGGTGAGCTTCTGGTAAAAGCGGTTTGAAGACACAGACCCTGCTCAGACTTGTGCTGCATTCTCCTGTCAGGACCCTAAATCCCAGGGATTTGGGGGCTTCCTGCTCGACAGGTTGCCCAGAGAGGTGCTGGAGGCTCCATCCCTGGATGCATTCAAGGTCAGGCTTGATGGGGATCCGAGCAACCTGATCCAGTTAAAGATGTCCCTGCTCACTGCAGGGGGGTTGGACTAGATGACCTTTAGGGGTCCCTTCCAACTCGACACATTCTGTGGTTCTATGACAAGCACTGGTGGGAGGAGGCTTGGAGGCTGGCGGGGTGTTGGTGGCCAAGGGACTGATGGTAGAGGGTGAGATCCACACCACGGGGTGGGCAAATCTCCGTGCTCAGGGCCTGAGGCTCAGCAGGACTTTTGCACTTCTGATCTGAAAGCTTAAACACCCGATCCAACATCCAAATTTTACGAACTAAAAAAAGAAAAAGGGAGAAAGTGCAGAATACAGCCACGAGGATGATTCAAGTGTTGAAGAAAATGTTTGACAAAGAGAAAATTAAAGACTTTGTTCTGTTTAGCTTATCAAAAGGGAGATGGGAAGGTGATGAGATTACTGTGTGTAAGAACTTCCATCTGCAGACAATACTGGATACAAAAGGGCTCTTTAATCAAAAGTGTGAAGACAGAACAGGAATAAATGGCTGCAAGCTGAAGACCGACCAATTCAAATGAGATAAAGGGCACGAATTTTAACAGGAAGATGATTAACCACTGGCACAAGCGACAAGGGAGGCAGGGGAGTCTTTGACTGTTGACATCTTCACTGCATTTCTGTTTGAAAGAGATCCTTTAATCACGCACAGGTTCCCAGGCTCAACCCTGGGTTAGATTGTGAGTGAACACCAGGAAGCAGAAGCAATGGTGGAGGGATGACGATGCCAAAACCCTGGGGATCCCTCCAGGCCCTTTCTTCAGGAAACCCATCCCCAGGGATACCTTTCCATGGCTTGGGGCCAGCAGGTTGACATGGCACGGGTGGGGGCTGCCAGCCTGCTGTAGGGGGGCTAGCTGGGCGCCTCGCATTTGGGAACCCCAGCCTGGACACATTCCGTGTCCCCTGCCACTCCACCTCTACCACACGCTTTCCAGGAGAGCAGAAGACTGCCCGTGTAAAACCGCAGCACCAGGTGAAATGTTTGATTTGGTTCCTTAAATCACAGCCCTGCTTTTTTTTTTTTTTTTTCCACATTGCTCTGAACATGAACGTCTAGCCCTCAGCTCCATTATTTCCAGCATTTCACACCCAGAGAATATATTCCGGCAATTTCTGCTCGTTCTGGTTTTTAAGTACAGTGAACAATTACACTCAACTGCATTCCTAAGCCAACGTTAATGAGGCTCGTCGACACACTTTACTGATAGCAGCTGCTGCGCATCACGTTATTGATCAGCGCTACGGAGACACTGCAAACCCTCTCGCTACGATCCAAGTTCCCTCCGCTGCTGTGACCGCTACAGAGGGAGATGTGTGCCAGCCCTTCCCCACCGCTTCTCCTTTCACCACCACCAAACGAGCTGCCTGGTCCTCCCCAGCCAGAGGTCCCAGCTTCCCACCGAGGTCCATGCATGGTCACCATCATCTCTCTGCCCTTCCCCTCCAGCATCTCAGCCCTGGCTAAGCCTCTGCCCCAGCAACACACTGGGAAAACCATGGAAAACCATACAGGTGAGCAGCTCTGCGTGCTTCGGACGCCCCAGCCAGAATCAGTGGAGCGTCTGCTTCTGGGGGTTATCTGCTCTACTGACCCGGTGTGGTTGTTTCTCCAGGGTGTTGAAGAAAACCAGGAAGAAGGTGTCAGTGAGAGCTGCTGCATCCAATTAGTTGTATAGGTTAAAAGAATCCTTTCTGGTTTGCTATCCCAGGATAAAAAGAAAAAAAAAAAGAAAAAAGCTTGAATAAATTTGGATGAAAAGAAAGCCCTCCAAAAGCTCACGCAAAGCTGGTAAACCCAGCATTTTCTTCCAGTCCCGTTCTTTCTCAGGACACCTTTGAACCAACTTATTGCCATGCTTTACTCCCCACATGCCAGAATACTATTGCATCGATCTACCCAAGAAAAAAGAAAAGAAACCAGACTGTGGTGCATATAGATCGAAATATTTTCTCTGACCCTCGAGGACACACATGACCCACCGAGGGACTGTATGTGGCTTGGGGAGTGGGGGGGACAGGGGAGCCTGACCCTCGGTTAGCACGGGCACAGGCTGCTCTGCTCAGCCCAGCACCCATTCACGCCGGCAGGCGATGCGCCCGGAGCTCTGGGACTCTATTAACTGAGTCACTGCCACTCGCTGCTCTAATAATATTTACCCGTCAGCCGCCAAGTGCTTTTTGACAGAGCAAATATTTGTGTGTTACACCCTGACTGTCCCACTAACAGTGTCCTCGGAGAGATGGATCGATTGGTAGCTCCACGTCTGAGGTTGCTCCTCCACGGGCAGAGCCCCAGCAAAGGCCAACAGGTCTTTTTTCTGTAAGGATGACAAGGGGGGACATACCTGGGGACACTTTGCGGGGATCCCAAGGCAGCTTCTTGCTGCCACAGGGCTGCTTTTGAACGCAAGGATGCTGCAAAAATTTCCCCAAACTCATCTCTGAGCCGAGAGTACTGCGAGCTAGTAAGTCCCTTCGGGAAAAGCCCAGCTCAAAGGGAGAGGCTTAAAAATATCCCACCTTTTCTGTAGGCACAACCCGTGAAATCTCCTGGGCAAGGCTCCTTGGGGTTCCTGGAGCCAGGAGGTTTTGGAGAGGTGTCCGCTGAAGCTAGCTGCTCCCCGCCTCGCAAAATGCCGAAGGTCCCTCCTGGCAGCAATTGGATCTGCTCCTGCCCCCTCCTGCTGATCCCTGCCCCAGGGCAGAGGGGAGCTGCTGGATTTGGGCACCACGAGCTGCCCCAAATCAGGCTCCTGCTTATGCTGTGGGGCTGTGAAAGCCCAACTTTGGACCCAGAGAGGACTCCAGCCCAGCCACCTGAGAGACGAAGCAATTACTGCTAATTAGGAGGCAGAGAAATAGGAGGAATAAAGCTGCAAGGGCACAGATCGGCACTAAGGATGGAGGGAACCAGGTGAACCCTGTCGTTAGGGGAAACGAGGCGAACATTTTAGCATCTGAAGGGGGAGATGGGAAAGCCATGATCTGCGGAAGCATCGTGTCCCATCCGCAGGAAAGCTGGACACAGCGACGGTGTTCCGTGACCCGCGTTTATTCCCTGCGTGCCAATTTGTCACACGTTATCTTCGTCGGCCCGCGCTGTTCTGGTGGGGCTTGAAAGCAAATTTTGCCCTTGAAGAAGAAGCGCGTGCTGCAAAAAGAGATCCTCCCAAATGAGATGCGCGAGTGCGGCCTGGCACGAAAGCGGCAGTCCCTGGGGAGCGAGACGCGCCGCCCCGCGTCAGGACAAACGGAGCGTGGCCTTGCAAAAAAGTCCTCTCAAATCTATTAGAAAATTACCCCCCTGCTTCACAGCATGGGAGAGCAGCTGGTCAGGACGTGGAAAAGGAGTTTTTCTCGCCAAATGCGGGAATCGAAATCGTAAAGCTTGTAGAAAAGTATTTCCACTGTGTCCTTGTCCTTTTTCTTTGATTGAAACCCCAAGTTATAATCTATTGTTTCTCAGCAAACTCTACAGCTTTCATTCTTCGTATTAAAAACCTGACCGCGTCAAAATCAAATACCTTCCATCGGCACTGCAAAAGTAATTTTCAACCTAAAAACCTTGAATTAAAAGTTGCTCTTTTTATTTTCAATCTGTAGACCAAAATCCCAACGTTATCGCTATGGACAGCTATGAAATCTATGCAAGGTGGACTCCCCATCAGATCCTACAGTCATTGCAGCATCGATGTATCACACTGTGCAGGGCTCCTCTGCAAAGAGACTGAAAAACGCTGATTATCTGTGGCGTCAGTCAGCAAACTGCAAAGCGATCAACTGTTTGCCGCGCTGCTTCCACGATAAATAAATAACAGCACCGCTTTGCCCTTTATAGCATTGATTAGATCTGGTTAAAACAAATAGAAGAAACAAAACACACACACAAAAAAAACCCCACATGGGAAGAACTTACAGCTGCTTGTCAACTAAATCTCAGCCCGGGGCAGGAGTTATTACTATTAATTATGTTGTTTCAAAGGCGGTTGTAGGAAGATGGTAAAGATTTAACACTTGGCAGCTGCAGCTCGATGCAACACACAGAGAAGTCGATGGCAAAGCCCTCTTTGACTTCAGGGGTGCAGACCCAGAGGTTAAATGTTTCTGTGGGCGCGTGCTGGGTGCAGCAGCCCGCAGGCGATGCTCTGCCCCAGCACCCGCACTGACGCCGAGATGGGTCACGAAAACGGAGCCCAAAGAGCCAAGCTACTCTGCAAGCTCGCGAAGCCCGTCAGGGAGTAGAGGGCTGCAGGACGAGGGGAAATGGGTTTAAATTGCACCAGGGGAGGCTCAGGTTGGATATCGGGAAGAATTTCTTTACTGAGAGGGTTGTCAGCCATCGGAACAGGCTGCCCAGGGAGGGACTGGAGTCACCGTCCCTGGAGGGGTTTCAGAGACGGGTGGGTGTTGCACTGGGGGGAATCGTTTAGTGGGGTGATAGGGCTGGGACAAAGGCTGGACTCGATGATCTTCCAGGTCTCCTTCAGCTGAAACCATTCTCTGATTCTATGATTCTATGTCAGCAGCATCCTGATGCACAGCAGGAGTGACCTCTCCTTCCAACACACGTTCTACCCCTCTGAAGAGCATCTGGTGGCCTCTCCCAACATTGGCCATGGCACGGTCCCGCACTGCAGCTTTCACCTTTCCTGTCTTAATGGACTGAAGCCAGAGATGGGTCAGTTCAGATGAGACATCGAGAAGAAGTTCTTCCCCATGAGGGTGGGGAGACCCTGGCACAGGGTGCCCAGAGAGGGGGTGGCAGCCCCATCGCTGGGAGTTTTTAAGGCCAGGCTGGATGGGGCTCGGGCCAGCCTGAGCGGGTGGGGGACGGCCCTGCCCATGGCAGGGGGTTGGAACTGGATGATCTTTAAGGTCCCTTCCAACCCTGACAATTCTATGACCTTGCTCTCGCTCATTTTGCAGTTCCAAGCCCTGCAGCAGAAGGGAAAGCAGTGACGAGACCAAAGTTTCTACCCATGCGTGCTTTTTCTTGGGCTCTCCCTGTCTGCTAGCCCACATCCCCTCATTTCACTGCTGTGCTCTCCATCCCCTCAGCACCTCCCTCCTCCTCACCGATGGAAAATGATGACACTGACAGCCCCCAATTCCTCCTCCAAAAAGGAATCCCGTGCTGAACACTGTGACTCATCAAATGAGTAAGAGCTGAGCCCCAGCCCCATCTTAAGCCAAGGGTTGATCTTTAATCTCCAGGGGCTTCTGCTGCCTGGAGCATAAGCTTCACTTCGAATTAAGACTGTTAACAAATCTTTCCACGCTTGCAAGTGGTGTTTGTCAGAAAGACACCAGCATCACGTTACCTCCTGGGAAAAGCTCTTGGAGGGCAGAGACCACTGCCTGTTCATTCCACAGTGCTGGACCAAGGCAGTTCTGCTCCCGACACCTCATCTTCCTCCAGTGCCTTCATCAGGTCCCACGGCTCCATGTCCTGATTTCCCTTCCAGGAAACATGGGCTGCTTTAGGCAACGACAGTTTAGGTTTCCCTTTCGTTGGCAAATCCAAACAAGACGGGAGGAATTCTTGCTTTCATCTACAGAGCAGAGAGGCATCCTGGAGAAGCAGGTCAGCCTTTCAGCAACTATTTCTCAGGGGAGATGAATCCCAAATCACCAGTTGCAGCCCAAAATGTCTTCTGATCCTGAGGGCTCACCCCACATTTCAGAGGGTAATGCAAAGTAAAACCAGGCTGTCTTAGCTAGGAGATAACTTTGCTTTTTCTTTAGGAGGTCCCGAACTCCAAACGCTCCGTCTTCCTCTCTGTCCATAGCACCCGAGCCAGCGCATCTCTCACCCTGCCAAAAGCAATCCCTCGGCCCAATCTACTTGTTAGCTTGAAGTTTTATACACTATAGATCTGTTTCCTTCCCATCTCCGAACTTTGCTGACTCAGAGGAAAGCGTTCTTTAACGATCCCCTAGATAGCTGTATTTTTCTTACCCAAGTGCACACAAATTGCAACCTACAACCAATTAAACAGACAGTTTCTCATTTTTTCCGCAACAAACATAATTTGTAATTTCGGAATGTCAATAAAGAGTCCTTCAATTTTATATTCCGCAGCATCTGCAACTCAGCTCGGTAATTTTGGGAGTCAATAATTAAATTAAAAAAAAAAAAAAGGTGATTAGGCTATTAATTGAGAATCATCAAGTTACTTCATATAACATATTGCATATTTATCCATTTGAAAGCTTTGCCCTACCTGCTCAGGCCATGCTGAATGCTGCTCCATCATTGCAGCCGGAGTTTTTAGAGCATCTCTTCCTCCCCAGTCCTTCACCCCAGCCCTGCTCCTGGCTTTAAACACCAAGACAAGTGATGGATCTGGTAGAGGGTAAGGGAATGATGAATCATGGAGGGATGAGCAGGATTTACCTTGAACTAAGCTGTGTTCGCTGATTCAAACAAGGTGGGGAAAAAACCAGCCTGTTCACTATGAAGAATTTTACTGAGAAAAGAAGAAAACATTTTTTCTAAAAATGCCATCATCCACGATAGCCGCAACGGTTTCATTTTATAAATTATACATTTTGGTTCCTGCCTACCGTTCTGTAGAGAGGACTGAAAAACAGGAGTGGCCCAACAGAAAGTAGATTCTTGGTGTAAAACCCCACGGTAGTCTGGTAACCAGCCCAAATCTCACTTTGAATGTCCATGCATCCCTTCTGCTGTCTCCCTTGGAAAAGGGTCTGGATACGGGACCCCTGAGCCAAGGAGGGTCCCCAAACTCTGGGGAGGCTCAGGACCCCAGTCTGACTATGGCCACATCTGCCCATGCTCTTGTCTCACCCCAGGAAAGGGAGAAGCTGAGTGTGGAAGAAGAACACCGAAGAGGAAAAAGAAGTGAGCGTCTTCATCAGACGGGGCTGTGAGTTACGGTGTCCCCCCTCCTCAGGCCTCAGCAGTTGTCTTGCAGCCAGATATTCTCAGAAATGGGAGGTTACTCTCTTTTTTTTCTTTCTCCGCACAAATACCTACATTCCTAGGAGGCATTACTGATGTGACAGACTCTTTGCAAATTCCAACGTGAAGCCAGCAAAGCAGCGAGTGTGCGTGCACATGCCTGGACACAGAGGCAACGCGCTCTGCTTTGCAAAGCTATTCGTCGGAGGGATATTTCTGATATCAGGAGGGATATTTCCGATACCAGAGTGCTATTTCTGATATCAGAGCGCTAATACAGCGCAGCTTTAGATGGATTGGCAGCACAGCACCTGCAGCATTAAGACTTCCATCAAGCTGTCTCGTCACACAAAGAGCAGCATCTCTATAAAAAACCCTAATACCATGCAATTTTGCAAGTTTGATATTAATACCAAGGCTTAGGAAGAAAGTACTACTCAGCTGAATACGGGCGGATGTTCTCCCCATTTGGTGATGCTGCTGCCTGAGAATGAGCTTCACCAATAAGGCAGCAGGGGGTGCGGATGCTACAAAAAATGAAGGCGAAGAAATGCAAAATGTGCCCCAGCGACGAACATGCTATTGTAGGGACACTTCTGCAAGGGAAATTAAGTTAGGCAGGCTGCCCAGGGCAGTGGTGGATTCACCATCCCTGGAGGTACTTAAACAACATGTTGATCGGGTGCTTGGGGACATGGTTTAGCGGTGACCCAGCAGTGGTAAGTTAATGGTTGGACTCGATGATCTGAAAGGTCTCTTCCAACCGAAGAGATTCTATGTCATGATCACGGACCTCACGTGGTTCTTCAGCTCTACCGCCATCCTTGAGGCTGCTGCAGCATCAGTCCCAGCAGAAGCTTTCAGGGTTCAGGGACTTGGGGATTAGCCATTGGGGCACTCCCTGCTCCCCCACAGCTCTTGGGGAGCAGAGGGGGGCTCATGGGAAGGGCCAGAGGCAGGAGCTATATCTGTACTCCCCTGCCTTGCCTTCACAAAAGGTTTCCAGCACAGACACGATGACACTGGTCGGTACACCTTGCATTCGAGGTGCTGTGCCTAGTGTGCCAAAGCAGTCCTGTCTCAAGGAGATGCTTCACCAGTTTGCACGTAGAGCTGACACCCGCCAGGTCGCTGCCCGCGATAGGTGTGACATCTCTCTCTGGATGCCAACACCAGGAGTTGAAAAAGGCAGGGCTGAAAGGACAGACAAAGGGCAAATAGGACGGCAGCAAGAAGCTGGCAGAGTCCTCCTGTGGCTTTGTTTTCTCTTGCAATTGAATTAGAGGCTGATAAGAGATGGTGAAGGATTTTCGTGCCACACACAGCTCAGCAATGGAGCTTCTGATCTACGGATTACAGTTTGCCAAGGAGACAGCTCTGTGGGAAAATGCTTGTGAGGAAGAAACACCACAACGGTAAAGAAAAGTGCAGGAAACCACTTCCTGGGGTCATTTCTCTTAGAAAAACAGCCCCGCTAAGTCACAGAAAGACTCTTAACTGAGCGCCAGGGACTTTGTAGCTGGCTCCAAGCAGGACAACTCTGACATACTTATCCTGCAAGGCTCATGTCCTAACCCTGCACGCAGCACCTCCATCAGCGCTTGCTTTAAGGCAAACGGGGCTGAGCTTGTTTTCCATTACTTCTCCAAAGAAATGAAAACAATGCTGCATGGTTTTACTTTTGAGGTCCATGACAACTAGGCAGAAGGCCCTGACATTTGGGCTTGTGCCACGAATTAATGCAGGACCTTTGACCAGTCAGGCATGCCTCTGATCTTCAGCTTCTGAACTAACGCTCACAGAACCATAGGATGTTGGGGGTTGGAAGGGACCTCAAAAGATCATCTAGTCCAGCCTCCCTGCCAGAGCAGGATAAAATGCTCACCTGAATAAAAACCCATGTGCCAGATACATGTAGATGCAGTATGTAGGGACGTGGTTTAGTGGTGGACCTGGCGTTGCTGAGTTACCGGTTAGACTCGATGGTCTTAAAGGTCTTCTCCAACTTAAATGAATCGATGATTCTATTCTATACTGAGACCAACAGAAGACCAGCCTCCCTCTCTGTTTAAAACATTTGCCATTGACTTATTCCACAGCCACAAGCATTTTGCGTGCACCTGTGACCGCAGCGAAAAGTGTGCAGGGCTCCTGCAAAGCCAAGCAGGTCATCACAAAGTAGCCACTGATGTTGTCTGAGCCTGGTTTGGAAAATCCCAGAGGAACAGCTGCGGGTTAAATGTTAAAACAGATTCTTTTTATCCAAAGTTAGGCCCTTTTCATCACCTGTTACTTACGAAATCCTTTTAAAGCCAGTGAGAATGGCCACGTTAGCATTTGCAAGCCCTGAGTGCTGCCCCACCAGTCCTCGTGAGGAACACCAGCCATGAAATCACCTTCCCGTACCCACAGGGTGAAGATGCCTGCAGGAATTCCCTAATGCCAAAAACCAGAGAAAAACCCAAATTCTACATTGCTCATCAAACTTCCCAGCAGCTCTGGTTAATGCTGCTGTTACGGATAACCCTAATTCCTCTCTGCATCACTGCGTGCAGGAGGCATCACTCAGGCTTTCGCCTGCAGCTCACAGCACTGTGGCTCTACAATAACAGGCTTTCCCCCAAAAATCTCCCCACAGATGGGTGTCAGGAGGTTTTACACAGCCAGGAAAGGCAACTAGAGCCTCCCCCAGCCCCTCGGGCCAGCCAGGGGCACGGCAAGCAGAAGAAGCTGTCACCCCCACCTTGGCGCACTCCTTTCACCAGTCCATCGAACCTTCAACCTCCAGCATCACAACGCCATTGGTTATACTCTGCTCGTGGGCGTGAGGAAGAAAAAACTCACTGAAAGGCCTGACTGGTCCTTATTATAAACTTTCCATGCCCTTACATGCTCGTTCCTCAGACTACAAAATATCAGCACGGGCTTTTACAATTCCATAGCTTTCACGAGCCACAAAGCAGCGTCTGTGTGTGTTCCTGATTTCTGCACGGCTTTGACTTACAGAGTCCCTCAACCGTCCGGTTTTGTTTACCGTGTAGAAAAGAAAAGCTCCAGTGCAGCTTTCCACCTCCTGCAAATACAGACATTGTTGCTTATTTATAGCACCTTATTTGCAGACAGCGTCCGGAGATGAGAAGAGCTGTCACTCACGGGGGAAGGCGGATGTATTGAATCAATCACCGCGTGGAGGGGCCTGGGGTGCTTCACAAAAGAACCACAATTCACAACGGAAGACAAATTACCCAAACACTTTTGCATCCTTGTCTGTCAGTTCCTGGCTCGACACAAACCATGAAATACAAAGCAAGAGCCTTTTTCTTCCAGGTCTAGCTCTCTTCTCCCGTTTTTAAGCTCGCCCACGCTGCAACAGCAAAGGGAGCTGTCTCTGTTTCTATTTCCCCACCTACTTAGGCACGTCTAAATCACTTCAGTCTCGTCTAATGGATACAGCCAGATCACTCATTGACCACCCAAATGATCTTCACAATCCTGAAAAGTTCCCTATTATAGCTTGGAAAAAAAAATCTCCCAGCCCAAACTGCTGCAAACACTATATGGGTAGGGTGCAGGGCCCTTCCTATATTAAAAAAGGATATTTCTGTGTCAGTAGTTACAAAGCAACAGAGGTAGAAGGAAGCTGGTCTATTTTTCCCACACAAGGATAAAAATTGTTGAAGGTGGACAAGGAGAGATTCTTAATTTGGAAAAAGGGTCAGCACTTCGTCGACACCTACAGATTTGCCTAGAAGCATCAGTAAAATGCCCCACCTTCGGAGTTTATAGGATGATCCTATCTATGACACTGAATTCAGATGAAGAGAGAAAAGAAAATGGGAAGAACTGGAAGAAGAAAAGAATAAAGGAGAATTCACAGAATAATGGAATTGTATTTCCTCGTTTGCCATATGGTGATAATAGCCCAGGGCTGATATACTCAAGGGATTACCTGTGTATCTGCAGTAAAGTTTTCCAATCCCACTGTGGTAATGGCAGGAACTGGTCTGTAAGCAAATGGACCATTTATTTATGGATTGTAAATAAGACCATTTGATTCTTCATAACCATAAAGCAAAGCTGAAAGTTCCCTCTTTGTCTAAGCCTGTGGATCCCCAGCTTCTGTGAGCTGGGCTGGGGCGGGCATGGAGCAGCTAAAAGTGAAAAGAAAAGTCATTTATTCCTTCTCCCCATCCACAAGATCCTGCCCGTTTAAATGAAGACCAGGAAAAAGCTTCAGAACACAAGAGAGTTGAGCTGTGAGCAGCCAAGGTCTCTCCAGGGCAAGTCGATCTGCGCTTTCTGATCTCCAGGATAACGGCAGGATTAAAGAGCTGCTGAGAACACAAATTTATCCCCTTGGTCAGAGCTGAAACCTGGTGGAGACTGACCCAACGAGCCCATCCCTGCCCCTGGGAGCGACTGGAGAAGCTGCATCAGGTTATGGCCATTGAACCTCTCTGATCTGGAGGAGGCTCACTGGAAAAGGACCATTTCCCTGTCATGGCAACTTAGACGGGATTTACCCAGAGTTCATTTTGAGACACTTGGAGGTTGGGGAGGAAACTAAGCACAAGCAAGGTGGGGATCCAACATACAGCAATCTCAGTCCTATTGGGCCAAGAATTAGAAGGCAGCAAGGTCACTCAGGGGGGGAGAAATTCAGCCAAGCAATTTTGAAAGGGAGGGAAGAGTAAGAGACGATGCTGGCAAGCAAAGGATGAAATCAAACTGGAGAAATCAATGAAGGGAAAGGACAGAGGGGGGCGATGGGAAGCAGGAAGAGATAAATTTAAAGGCTTGGCCAGAGGATATGATGGCTAGTGAGCAATAAATTAAATAAAAGAGGGCAACAGGGACGAGCAAGGTAGTGTGAAAAAATTAATTAAAAGGAAGGGAGGCATAACTAAGGCATAAAACATGGTGGAAAGATTAGAGACTCAGGCAATAGGAGCCAAGGTAGAGGCTGTAAAGGCTGTGCTTGTGTGTGGTGGTCAGATAAATAATGCAGATGCATTTTCAAGACTATGAGAAGCTGTTGAAGAAGAAAGGAAGCTTCTGGGGAGGTGCTGGTATGCCAAGCTCTGTCCTTTCGCTTCTGCAGCCAAAATGCAGCAGGGCATCAACTCTCCCCATCTGCCTGCAAATGGTCCCCTTCCCCCAAAGCAGAAGGCACCGATGAGGTGTTGGAAGATGGGTTATTTTAGCTGGGTATCTTAAACACATGTCCACTGAGATACAGGAGGGGTGAACAGGTCAGACTCAAGCTGGTTGTTTCCCAGACCCCCTGCAGCTCTCCAAAATGAAACTAGGGACACCCCGCAGCTGTCTCAGAAGGGATCCCCAGCTCCTGGGTAGAAGTCACCGATCACAGAATCATAAAATGGCCCAGGCTGGAAGCGACCTTAGAGATCATTTTAATCCAGCCTCCCTGCTTCCAGGGACGCCACCTCTCAACTAGATCACACAACACATGGGGACCGAGCCGGAATCGAACCTGTTAGCATGTTAGCGCCACACTCAGCTGACTGAGCTAACCAGCCTCCTAGGGTCTCAGTCCCTGCAGTTCCATTTAGCCAATGTCCTGGGGTGGATACACCCTGTTGCCTTCTTCAGGAGCATGGGACAGGCAGGCTTTGGGTGCTGGGTGATCCCCCAGGGAAATAACGTGCCAAGCACACATCCAAGTCCATGTCGGGTCCATTTGCCACAAGGGACTTGAAAGCCAGGGCTCTGCCTGCACAGGGGAGCATCCCGCTTCCCTCAAAGGTCATCCTGGGGTGAGCCTCCTTCACCCTTTTACCCTGAAGCTTTGTTCCACTTTGAAGAAAGTCATGACATGCCCTGGGAGAACCAGAGATGGAGAAGGGGGTGGCTGGAGAGAGCACAGCTCAGCAGCCTGGCAGTCGTACACCTCACCTGAGCACTGGGGAACCTGGACTTCCCTAAAGTCCCGTTTCTGCCCACCTTTGTGAAGCGAAGCAGCTATCTGGTGGCTCCTGGCGGTCCATCGCTTGCTGCCCGGCCTCAGGTGCATCCCCAGGAAGGCAGCAATTAGTCACGGGCTGGGGTATGGCAATCAAATCAAATCACGTCACAAAGGATTTGGTGTTGTGGGCTGGAGAGGATAAGCAGCAGCTCCTCAGCTCTGCGCAGAGCAGGATAGAGCATCCCAACACCACGATTTTTGCACCCACAGATGTTCTTTTGGCGATTCAGGTCCTGCTCTGCAGCAGTCAGCACTTGGGCGCCCTGGATAGGAGCAGCTGCTCGGGAGGGAAAGGCAGTCCTAGGCTATGTCCTTTCAGCCCAGGACGCTGGTGCAGTTACAGGATTGTCCAAGACCACAGGAGCCTCCTCCAGTTATCTCGTCAGCGTGAGCAACGAGCTTTGAGAGCCGCTAATGCCCCTCACCGCAAAGCTCCCGGTGTCGGTATCTCACTAGAAGCCTGTTATTTGCACTGTAGTGCAAGTGGTGCTTTGATTTTGGAGGATTTCTCATGAGGAGTAGGAATGTCATTTTTAGAAAAGCCACCAAAGAGTGGTTGGCAGTGGGGTGGGGAGGGGAGCACATGTGAAGGAAATGATTACACAAATGTTTTCAGGCTCTTCAAAATCACAGAGGAAAAGAAAGAATTGGATGAGCCTGGATCACACCTGCCTTTAGAGCAGCATTCTGTGACATGAACAGGGTGCCTCCGTGCTCAGAGACAGCTAAGAAGATTATCAGCAGAAGATACCTATGCCAGAGGAGGGAAAAAGAAATAATAAAGGCGTTCAAAGCTACAACGAGCAGATAAACAAAACAAACAAACAAAAAAAAAACACAATAAAGCAGATTTTTTTTTTTTTTTTGATATACCAGGAGGGGTACAAGCCGGATTGATACACTGACAACAGCAGCCCAAGTCAGACAAGGAACAGATTCAGAGCATCACTATGGGGCTGAGCTACCGAACCCGGAAGATGGCACGAGGACTTTCAGAGGTCTCAGCAGCTCAGCACTCCAGGGAATGCTTGAAAAGGAAGCAGGACAAGAAGTAATGGATAATTAGAAACATCAGAGAAAGCTAAACTGGCTCCCTAACCTCTCTCTGCCCTAACAAACTTCTCTTTGGCTTCTGTTTGAACTGGACTATAGACAGCTAAGTGATAGCTCATGTGTAAAAGGAAGCAGGTAAGGTCTCAGGGAAGCTGTAACGTAATTAGAGGAAGAAAAGGGTGTATTTCCACTCCTTTTTAACACACCAGAGCAGACACACACAGGGCATTAGGACTCAACCCAGACGCAGTGCAGAGCTGCTGTCACAGGGCTGTGACCACAGGGAGCCTGTGCTGGCTCCACAGCCCTTGCCGAGACCCCACCACCGTGTCCACCGAGCCACCACCTGACCTTACTTTTTGTGCATTTCTTAACCACCTCAGCCTGCAAACCCAGCCCCAGGAGGCGTTTCCCACCCCTTGCAGCACTCCCACTAGTTTTGCTCAGAGATTCAGTGGGAATTTCAGTGCAGAGCAAAACCCAAAGCTGCCTCGTTCTTTTGCACAAAGGCCCAAGTGACTGCAAGACCTTGGGTTACCGTGAGGTGATGGCTCCATGTTTCTCCCAACCCTCTGTTCCACGAAGCTGTATGTCCCCTGGGAGAGGAGGCAGATCTGCTGAGCAGGACCATGTTCCCTTCCAAAGTTATTTCTCCAGATATAACCACATTTGAAGGTTTTGTCTGTTAAAACACTAATTCCTATAATTACTAAGCTTCCCAACTACACAGAGTCACTTTTCAAGGGTATGGCATTAACAACAGCTTCAATTCATCCAGCTCCAGAGGTCTGAGGCTGCCTTGGATGCAACACCTTCAGGGTAGAAATCTGTTATTCTGGAGGATTCCAGTGAAATCTTTGGGATTTCCTGGTTTTACGTGTGTTGGAAGGAATTCGAGTATAACGCACACATCCACTGAGCTGGGCGGTGCAGAGCCCACTGCCGCCACCAACCTTTTTTCAGGCTAAGCTCTACCTGACGCCGTTGCTCTGAGCTATTCCGCTGTTACGTGGAGAGTCACGGAGACAACCTGGGTTTGGTTTTGTGTTCGATGCAATCCAGGCACATGTTCAATCCACAACCACAGCCCACACGCAAAACGGGGCATGACAAGGCAAACGAGACGACGTGAATGCCGTGTAGGAGACAACCCATGGGATAACCCATGGTTCCTTGGCAGCATGGCAAAGCCAAACTTTTAGAAGTTGTGGAAACCCTCGAAGTGTTCAAGGCCCGGTTGGACGGGGCTTTGAGCAACCTGCTTTGGTGGGAGATGTCCCTGCCCATGGCACGGGGGTTGGAATGAGATGATCTTTGCGGTGCCTTCCAAGCCAAACCATTCTATGATTCTGTGGTTTTGCGATTACAAGACCTTCCCTGGCATATAGGAAATAAAGAATAAGAGACCAATGGTCCCTGTCTGGCCCTCTCCAGTGAAGGGGGCAGGAACAGCCCATGCCCAAGAGCTTGGCTCTACAGACCTTGTCCACCAGAGGAAAGCTGGGGCCACATCAGTCCCCAAAGGTCACCCAGCACATCCCAAAGTCACCCTTACTGTGACCTTGGTTTTTCCAGTTGAACCTCCATCCTCAAGAAGAAAACATAACAGAGAGGATTTTAGAGTAAAAAAGCCCCAAACTTAATGCTCCGTGGCTCATCATGAACACAGGGTGTATGGCATCACCCAGCATCCTTCGGCTGTTCCAGCACACCGGGGCAAGGTACCAGCCTCAGCCTAATCTCTCCAAGCAGCACAAGGTCACTTACGTTAGCACTATGTCGTTGTGCCACACCATTGCCTGCGAAAGGTCAGTGCCTCATAGAAGCAGGACATGTGATAATGAAATGCTACCGAAGCAGGGCTGTAAAACACGCAACTTTTGGGCTCATGTCCTGAAATCTCCAATTCAAACCAAGTTGGAAGCAGATCTCAGGCCTGCATTTCTACTGACGAAGAAATGCAACCATCTGTCTGTCTTTTCTGCATTTCTTGCTGACCCTTATTTCTTTCCTTGAAAAAAAGAATAAAATAAATAAACCCATGCTCACGTGTCATATTCAATGCATCTGACAAGGTCAGAGCCAACATACGCCATCAAGCAAGTGCTGCTACAGCCTTGCAAAGGGAAGCCAAGAAAAGATATGCAAGATCTATTTTTGTATTTTCATTTTAAGGTAACCCCTTGACTTCTGCTTTCTGACTCGCTTTCCAGCACGGGTACTCAGACGTGCAGCCAGAAAGCTGCATCTGGTTAGGAGAGGACAGAGTGAATAAGCAGAATCACAGAAAGTTGAGGGTTGGAAGGGTCCTCAAAAGATCATCTAGTCCAACCCCTCTGCCAGAGCAGGATCATCCACAGCAGCACCAGGGTTTTCACTTATCTCCTGTCCCCAGTGTCTGAGCACCTCATGAAGCAACATTTTATGGTCCAGCTCAGTCTGGAACAGAAAGACTGTTCCTTTTTGGAGGCTAAGAATTGAGAAATTCAGGCCCAGCTCATCAATGTTAATTGGATGCCTTTGACAGCTGAATTCCAACTGGCTGGTCAGGGAAACTGGGAAAATGATGGTGGAGAACTTGAACCATGAGGCAGACACTTAAACTCATCTCCACGTAGCATTAAATCCTGTCCCCTGGCCCTTCTCTCCATTCTGCACAATACTGCGTGAGTGCTTCACAGGAGAGGCAGGAAACACCTTGCAGGTGACAGGGAAAAGAAGCCAAGATGGTAAAGATCTGGTGCTTCAGAAAGAGGTGAGAAGAACCCATCCTCAGTCCTTCTGGCCATCAGCTTGTTTCTCGAAGGAGGATTTAGAGGTGTCAATGCACACAAGCCATCCCACCCCAAGCCTGTCAGCACTCCCTTGAGCTCTTTATAAATTCACTCCCGCTGGGCTCCCCTTCAACGAACACAGATCTCCAGATGGGAGATGCGCCAGTGATAGACCACCGACACCTGGGGATCTTCCCTCTGGAGCAATTCCAAAACTTTTACATTTTCATTCTGCAAACTTTTTCACCCTAAGTTTGAGCCCAGGCACTATCCTCAACCACAGCAGAAGAAATGACTCGAGTGACCATCTGTCATCTGGTGCTTACACAAGCAGTTACTTGGGAAAGATTTTACATTTTCCATTCATGCACTACCTTAATCTAAATTAATGTTCAAGTCTTGAGAAGCTCTGAGAAACAGATAATTTCAAAAGGCAAATCCAGAAATGAAAGAAAAACCACCAAAATTTCCAAATCAGATAATTTAAATTGACATGTTATTTTGATAAAATCAAGATTGGCAGAAAACTTAATTCTCAGATACAGTATTCATTATGAATTGCTTGCTCACCTCTTGAAAACATCAAACATTTTGGTTGATCGCAGGGAACCAGCTCAGCTCTAGAAATTAATCGTTGCTCGGGAAGGTATTATTAACCCATGGCCTTCTCTGAGCGGAAGAGTTTGGAATGAATGTACAGGTATAAAATGAGAAACTTGCCTGAGGTTTTCTGGCCCATTGAGGTTAGAGATCTCAAACTAGGTACAGCATGACCTGCTGGATAATGTATGTGCTATGTGAAGACATTTTTTTGATTTTATTTTCCATCTTACTGTCCTGAAGTAACACCAAATG
>NW_009716697.1:1354-16832 GCF_000703405.1 Apaloderma vittatum | reverse complement strand
GTACCAAGAAATGACCGAGCTGCAGCAGACTTCACCATCAGCTGGAAGGTCCAGAGCAGGAGAGTTGCCCACGGAGAGCTCTTGGCAATGGCCTGTCTTGCAACCCATCGCTCGGCATCTGGAAACACGGCAGCTTTCCTGCTCTCTTGGCAGGGCTTCAGGCAATTCATTTGCTTATTTAAAAGCACACGTAACTAACGGGATGGAACAATGGGGTTGTTTATAAATTAGCATCTCATCCTCCACTAAGTCACCGCCAGCAGAGCCATGAGAGCCTGGCATGGGCAAGAAATGATGAAACAGCTTCTCGGTGAAGGTCAGCAACCAGCGTCCACCTCGGAAGGCTCCGGCATGAAGACTGGCAGTTCAGCACGTCAAGTCTTGGCTCTCACTGGAAAACTTGATCCTTTATCGGAACTGCTTGGGTTCCCGCTCAAAGCCAGATAAGCTCAGCTCCACATAGGTAGAATGGTTGCGGGGGCAAAGGGAGGGGACAGCTCCATCACAGAGAATTTCAGAGCTTGCCAGTACCAGGATCTGAGCGTGCAGACCACACTTTTGGTACTTGCAACCGCTAAATGACTCCTAACCATCTTCAATCAAAGCCAACCCTGCCATGTTCTGCTTTCACAACACACTTCTGTGCCAAGAACACGGCTTTTCTAGCCCAAAATTTATCTGCTTCCCTGCAGAGAGTGATCATGGACTGGGGCCAGGTGAGAACAGTGCTCTTCTCACCTTGCATTTGCTAGGTGGGCTCCGCAGCCTGCTTTCACCAGGCGAGCTTGAACCTACTCAAGATAAAACCTGTTCCAGATGAACCAACCGCCTGGGAACATCCTCCAACCAACTGCTTATAAATATCATACATGGCACTAGATGATTTCCAGCACAGGCACACAGGCAATCCTTCCACAGAGCCCTTCCAGACCCTCCTTCCTCCCTTGTGTCCTTCCAGATAGAATTTTTAACTGGCTGTTTGCATTTATTTACTATAGATAAAGACTGGGGAGTGTTAGCTGTGGATGGAATTTCTGCTTGCGTCCTCCACAGTCCAGACCACCCTTCTCCCCACGTCTGGGTCACATCAGCTCTGGCTCCTGAGACTAGAATTATGGGTTTATTTCACAGAGGACCATGGTCTGGGCTTTGCAGCAGCGGTGACACATCTGAAACTTCTCCCTTTTATCACTGAACAAAACCTCAGACTTTGTTTTATATCCTGGGAACTACCTGAGGGGTAGTTTGAATTATATGGGTTCCTCTTTCATTTCTTTGGGGTGTTCAAAAACACACAAGCCACTGAAGCCAACTGAATTTTACCACACTCTGGCAACAGTTGGCATTTCATGAAGTCTGTCTGTGGTCAGAAACACACTTTGCTGGTAAGAGAGCTCAGAAAACCAAGCGCCCTGCACCCTCCTCTGAACCACTCAGCACTTCATCTTCACCTGCTCCTCCACTGCGAGCCCCCGTGCTGGGAAGGGACGAGATAATCGCGTTCAACCACCTTCCCAGCACAGGCTTGCAAAAGTACGAAGACAACTAGCGAGCTTGCGTGCACATCAGAGGAGTAAGAAAAACAAAAAAAAAATATAAACAAGCCACAAAGGGCAAAGTCAGTCTGTGCCTGGCATGACGTCGTTGCCCGCTACTATTCACAGAATCACCTAGATTGGAAAAGACCTTTAAAATCATTGAATTCAACTATTAATATAATGATGACAAGTGCTTGACTAAATTAAATCCCTCAGCACTATGTCTGCCTGACTATTAAATATCTCCAGGGAAGGGGACACCACCAACTGGTCTGGGCAACCTGTTTTGTTGCCTGATAACCCTTTCAGCAAAGAAATTCTTCCTAATATCCAATCTAAACTTCCTCAGGTGCAAGTTGAGACCTAGGATGGGGGGAAATGGGTTTAAATTGCACCAGGGGAGGCTCAGGTTGGATATCGGGAAGAATTTCTTTCCTGAGAGGGTTGTCAGCCATCGGAACAGGCTGCCCAGGGAGAGGCTGGAGTCACCGTCCCTGGAGGGGTTTCAGAGACAGGTGGGTGTTGCACTGGGGGGAATTGTTTAGTGGGGTGATAGGGCTGGGACAAAGGCTGGACTCGATGATCTTCAAGGTCTCTTCCAGCTGATACAATTCTATGGTTCTACCAGCACCTGCAGCCTCCTCCTGACCCGCATCGCCTTTTCTAAATAAGGCAGAAACCTGTTACATCGCTTCCTTCCTTGGCCCATGGGGTGCTAAGAAGGTCACTACCAGATCGTAGCTTAAAGGGCTACTGAGTGCCATCCTAATCCTGGAAGGATAAATGACCCGAGCAAGTGATTACAGTCTGGGTTTATTTGTGATTAGACAGCGTGATGACCTGCTCCGACACTGTGTTTTTCCTAAGAAGACAGACAGAAAATTCCATCCATCCAGTTTTTATTGAGCACCCTAAGGTTACTCTGTGCCCTCTCACTTTGGGACGCTTCCAACCCTATTATGGCTGGACCCAACAACGGGTATTTCTGTGACCTTCCCTCCATTGCTGCAATAATGGGCATTTTCATCAGCTTTCCTAGTTTTCCAGAGTTACTCTCAGTGCTCTTCACCACCTGCTTCAATGACAGATATTTTCACAGCTTTTTTCTGCATCCCCCAAGAAACAGGTAGTTTCACAGTTCCCACTGGAATCAGCCTTTATTCCGTGTGCTCCCAATACTTGGGAGGGAGAAACAAAAAATAAAAAAGCAAAACCATCAACCGGCAGCGTTCGAGAGCTCAGGAGTCTTGTAGAAGTGAAGAACTCACGGACTGAAAAAGATGCTGTGGTTCAAACCCTGCAGTCTGTGCATGCAGGATAAAAAACACTTTCCTCCACTTGAATACCCTGCACAAAAAGAAGGCTCCGCAGTTTAAAGAACTGTTTAATATGCCAAAAGCCAAAACAAAACTTTGAAAAACTTCTGGCAGTGATCTTTTTTTTTTAAAATGCCTTGAATATTAAAAAAAAAATAAGGTATTTCTTCAACGCTGCTGAATCCTGTTAATTTAATTTGCCCAGTTAAATCCCGGCGTGTGGAATTAGGGCATGCAGAAAAGGGGTTTTAGCCAGTTCATTTGTTTAACATATCTGCATGTCAGAATTTTTAAGTCCTGCTTTGTGTCAAGCTATTCTCACTACTACTAAGGGAAGGTATATTAAACTAGAAGAGGAAAAGTGTTTTAGATAAATCATAAGCAAACTCAAATTTCCTTTCTCCTTCAGCTGCCTGATTTTGATTTGAAAAAAACCCCACCCATTTGGTGTTTCCAAACAGGGCAGGAAATGTAAAACCCTTGGATTCTTATTTACAGTACGTGGTATCTCCAGGGGTCCACCAAGCAACAGCAGATGCCCGATCCGTACGAAAAGAAGTTTTCCCTGATCACATATATTTTTTTTCTCTCCTACATAAGGTTCCAAGAGAAAATCCAACAAGTAAAACTCCAGGTTTTATTCATCTAAAGTCCCATTAGTCTGTTCTTACTGAAACAAAACTCCCAGAAAATCAGGAAAAGACCTCGTGGCTCAGGTCATCATAGCTCAGGAAGCACAGCAAGTTTCTCACAGCCACAGGGGTTCCCAGACCAGTATGTCCCAATACTTAGGTCACACTGTCACCAGCTTTGATCCCTAAACCCTCTCTCATCCCTCCACAAAATCTTTTCCTCAGAGAGGTGTTTTCAGCTCAGCCTACCTGGCCAACCGAGGTTTTGAGGGATGTTAAACCTCACGTGCAGACAGTCTGTTGGCACTTTGGAGTCAGTTATCTTCCTAAACCATGGCCTGAGGACTCTGCTGACCTTTTGGGGGATGGGGAAGCTCCTCCATCCTGACCAAGAAACACCGCCCTGATTTGCTGGTGTGTAAGAATATACGGGTTTTTTGTGTGCTTTCTCCCACACTGCTTTCAAGAGGATGCTCTGCTTACTCCGTGCAGAGGCAGCACCAGGATTCTGAGCAAACCCTGGGCACCCTCCTTCCCCACCAAAGCAGCCCAGCAAGGCATGGATCTGCCCCAAGCGCAACATCTCCCATGTGCAGAACCTCTCCCCAGCTTCTCTTTGCAACCTCTTGCTCGGGGCTGTGCGTGAGGTGCACAAGAGCAGGGTCCACCTTCACGTTACCCTGAAGTCATGCTCTTATTCACGATCACTCGCAACAAACGGAAGAGTCAGCAGAAATATAAGAATGAATCAGAAAAGAAAACGTGCTAAAACGCATCACGTTCCAAACTAACCACAAACTGCCCATGAGGGTGTAACTAAAGCAATCCCATTTCCATCGCCAACAGCACACGAGGGACCAGCAGCTCCTCAGCGCATCCATCAACCTTTGCCTCCTCGAACGCTTACACCAAGCCAGGCCACTTTCAGCAGGCTCGAAGAGAGGAAAAACCTCCAGCCTGACTCCAGAATTGACGCCCGCTCGTAGAGCACAGCATCTCACGCGAAGTGTCCTTGCTGCCCCAGATCTCAGTGCTGAGTCCCGCCTCGTGCCAGCGCCACAGCAGCAGCTGGGGCTTGCAGGGATCTCTCCCACCGTCCTTCACATCTAAAGGTACCTCAAGACACAGTTAACTTACCGGGACTGGTGTGGGCACTTGGGGTTTGTCAGTCCTTCCCGTCACAGGTCTGGGAGCGGGCGTAGCAGCCCTCTACGGTTTCAGCTTCACCCTGCAAGAATCAGGACACGGAGGGTTTTTTTGCCAGTTGCGGTAAGCAGATAATCCAGTACTTTCTAACCCTCAGCAGAGAAGGGTAGGCTGTATTGGAAAGAAAAGCCGCTGGTTGTCTGTGAGGATCAGACCCAGGACTTTCCAAGCTAAAGACTCTGAGCTGCTTACCAAGGAGCTCAAACCAGAGCAGACAGAGTTGGTGGTGCTGGCAGGGCTGAGCACTTGGGCTGGCTGCTGGGGCAGTGGAAAGCCCACAAGAACTGCTACATCATGCTAACGCTTGCAGAGAAAAAGGTAACCAGTGGAGAGAGGCAGGCAAGAATTTTTGGTCACGATGGCTGAGATTTGTTCTGGGAAAACAGAATTTCTTCAAACTGAAACATCCCACAATAAAGGAGGGACTTATTCACGGATTTATTTTATTTTTCACACATCAGCAGTGGGAGCTGCATAATGATTTTACAGCATTTTTATGCTGGGCAACACACAAGCGCCCACTAAACAGGCTCCGGGTGCAGCGGGGTCAGCTCAGGCTGGTGGTGATGCTCCTCGCAGGGAAGGCTGCACAGCGTAGTTGCTCATCCCACAAGGATAACTGCTTAAAGATGGGATCCAGTTCTCACCAAACCCACACTCCTCTGCAACCAAACGCACACCGAATCCTCCCCCGGTCCCAGAACTCCAGGCGAGGAGCTGCGCTTGAACGGGTGGGATGCAGCAAGACCTTTGTGCTCTCCAGCCCCGGGCTCTGGGACAAGCACTGCCCCTCCGAGCTCACAGCCTGCACAGTTCTGAGCTGATGGGAACTGGATCCAGGTCTCCACACTCCCACTCCAGTGTCTAAGCCATTAACAAGATCCACTGATTTCAACCCATTCCTTCAAATCAGCCTTCTGGGCTAGCGATGATGTACAACAGTGGCAATAAATCACCGTGAGATTAAATTCTGTTTTCTCCACCCTCCTCAAATCAGCGCTGATCCTCCTGCCTTCCAAACAATGTCTTGAGTGGCCCTGGCTTTTATTGAAAGAACAATATATTTTTCCACCGTGCTCTGTGAAATACTTGGATCTGGGAGCTGCCTGATCCCACGGGAAGGGCAGGAGGGGCAGTCAGGGCTCCTGCTAGTCATAAACGTTCGGGTGAATGCTTATAGTTCATCCATGCAGCCTGCCAGGAGACACCTGCACTGAGAGGCTCACTTCAGTTTCAGATATGCCACAGCACCGCAAAAGGTCAGACCGGAATGAATATTTTAATTAAACCAGAGAAAGCACTAAAGAGACGGAAACGAAGCGCTGTGCTTGAACCAACAACAAGGTGACACATTTCTAAGGAGCTGATCGGGGATGACACGCTGGCATCCGCAGCAGAAGTCTCTGCAGGCTCTGGCGGCGCGCCGACGGATAATCCCTCCTGCGCTGGGGTTCAAGGCTCTGCACAGAACAGCCACTGCAGCAACAAAGGCTAAAAGCAGGGGACGCTGCCACGTGGTCGCCTTTCCCATCATTCAAGAACACCACAAAGCGTTCAGGATTATGAACTTCCCTGGCAGACGGAGAATTACAGAAGAAAATCCCAGCAAGAAAGGAGGAACAGCAATTTTACCCGAGATCTGGATGATCTTGTGAATATCATAGAATCACAGAATCATAGAACAATTCAGGTTGGAAAAAAGCCGTGAGTTCATCGAGTCCAACCATTGACCCTACACTACAAGCTCACCCCTAAACCACATCACCCAACACCCCATGTAAATGACACTTGAACACATCCAGGGATGCTGACTCAACCCCCTCCCTAGGCAGTCTGTTCCAGGGTCTGACCACTCTTTGCGTGAAGAATTTCTTCCTCATGTCCAGCCTAAACCTGCCCTGTTGCAACTTGAAACCATTCCCCCTGGTTCTGTCCCTAATTCCCTGTGAGAAGAGACCAGCACCAACCTCTCTACAATGTCCTTTCAAGTAACTGTAGAGCATGATGAGATGCCCCCTCAGCCTCCTCTTGGTCAAACTGAACAGACCCAGCTCCCTCAATGGCTCCTCATGAGGTCTGTTCTCCAGGCCCTTCACCAGCTTTGTTGCCCATGCTCCTCCCAAACTCACCCAGATGCCTTCACAGAGACAGTGCTTACCCTCCTCCTAAAGCCTTCTCCTGCTGGTAAGAACAACCCAAAAGTACATGAGGGAAGGGAAAGTATGGGGGGCAGGGGGACACGGTGTATCAAAGAGAATGAGAAGCAACGAGTTCCACTCTTGGTGCCACTCTTTGAGACCAAGGGCCAAATCACTCCATCTCTTCGTGTCCCTTAGGGTGTTAAGTTCAGCCTAGATGAGGTCTACAGAGCTGCCTCACAAGGCTGGAGTCAATCAGTGCAATGCATCCACCTGTGATTCTTCTAGAGCCTCTTCAACCCACAGCGTAAAAGCAAAGGGGGTAAGTACCCTGCCAAAATACGACGACATCTTCCAGACAAAGTAACTGCACTAAAACATGCCGCCTTATTTTCACTCTGGGTTCTCAAAGCATTTCCCTTTTCTCTCTGAATGATAACGGACATAAAAATTAAATATAAATTCTCCAACAAAAAGCAAAACGCACTGAAGTGTAATAAATCACGGGGGCTGGATGGCATTCAGAGGAAGTTGGAGGAAGGAATAAAGGATGAAATAGCACAGATACTGACTATGATATATCATAGACCCTTAAAAACCCAAAACTTGTCCTCAAGGCAGGGGACTCACCACAACAGGCTGAATTCTGATGAAGCAGCAAAGGGAATTTGCCCTGCGAGGCTGCTACGGGGGACTTGGAGCACAGCAAATGTCACCCCAGCACCACGTTCTACACCTCAAGTGGGGATGAAGAGCCCAATGAAAACATCCTCTCATTTCCCCAAAGCCACAATTCTGCCCTGGCTGCTGAGTGCCAAGGGCAGAAGACTTGCAAAGAGAAAGTCTGTTCTGGGGGTTTCTAACACATCTTGTACAGAACTGGAGAGGCCAGCCCAGTGCTGCAATGGGGAGGCAGAGATTGCCAAACAGCACCCAACTGGATGCTCTCTCATCTCATGACCTCAGATTCTTAAACTGACACTTCCAGTAACCTGAGACACTCCACGGGGCATCTCATGGAAGCACAATATTCTGGGAATGCCATATATCAGCACCAATTTTCTTCAAACAAACAAGATTACCTTTAATTTTGCAGGCACCTCCTACTTCATTAAACTTAAAGACCTTGCTCTCCAGTGGTTTCCTCCTCCACTAGGGGAGGAAATGAAAAGAGAGAAAATGCAATTTAATTGGGGATGAAGCTTCACCTTTACACTGCCTATCATAATTATGTGTCATCTAAAAACAAGCGTGGAGCAGGTGTGAAACGGCAACAGCTCCGGGTGCGCAGAAAAAAGGTTGACACCAGCAGCGTGTCTCAGCAAAAAAATCAGATGGCGCAACTCGAAAACTCCTTTTCTCTTTGGTTCATTTCTTCCTTTGTTCCCTCAAACTTGTCAAAAAAAAGTCCTTCCAAAATGGAGGAGAAGAACGGGCATCTCTGCGAAGCCACGTGGTTTGAAAGGAAAAGAAGGTCGTTTCAGCGTCACGTGCTGGGGCATGACAACGGTCCCTGCGAAACGTGAGGAAGGGCTGGTGCAGAGGACAGGCAAGGGGAGGTCCATCGGTGCAGCCACGTCCCCTCGCATCACACAGAGACGGCAGCACTACGTGTGCTGCTCCTGCTTCTTCCTCTCTGGATATTGCCTTCCCTTGCCATCCTGGATAAAAAATCCAGCTGAGTTTGCTGCTTGCAGGTGAGATGGGAGTGCACCACGATGGAAGTGACCTCAAGGTGCTGAAGTTTGCCCCGGGAGTCAAGCTGGGTGCAGAGGATTTCTGCTTTCCAGCAGGTCGCCCAGTCCCTTTCTCTATGTTCCAGCATCAGGAGGAATAAAGCAGTGAAACATTTTTGTCAGATTAATATTACAGGTTTCAGCCAACCTTCTGCAGAGAGCAGAAGCAAGGAAGAGCAAGGTGAGTTCCACACAGGGGTTATGCTGCTCATTTAGAGTTGTTCATCAACATGGGGTCATCATAAGGGAAAGAAGACCTGGAGTCTACTTTCTGTGCTGCTAGAAAGTCTTCATGGGATTTAGGGCATCTCAGTTGGCTCAAGCCTTCCCAAAACAGCTTCCACCACTGAGGCTTTTCCATCTGAAGAAACCCAAAACTAGACTCATCATGCGTGCCCCTCCATGCTGACATCTTCTCCAACGTGAGCCCCTCCATGCAGGCTGGGAGCTTGGACCTGCCTCTGCCCCAGTCTCTCTTTTGCAAGACACGGTCTCAGCATTGTCTGTCCTCCAGCCCTTCCCAGACTCTGCAGTGAGAGGGCATCCAAGCACTGGGAGAGATGTGGAGAAACCAAATCATTTGACTTCAAAACCAAGACAGAGTGGCTCTGCTCGGAGCATGAGCATTCCCAGGCTCTTGCTCTGTCTGCTTGGTTGGCGTTGATGCAACTGCAAGTTCCTCCTGAAAGACAGATACCTAAAACCCTGGATTTAAATCCTGCCTATTTTTCTAGTAAGTATCTTTTCTGTACTTCCAACCACAGGAGATAAAATTGAGAGGAACTCCATTTAAATTGATGCACTTTAATTGGCAGATGTCTATCACCAAAACCCTGCTCCTATGTTCTGACACAAATTCACATCCTTTCATTTTAAGCAATACATCAGTTCGGCTTTAGCCTTCCTTTAATACCATATTTTCTCCCCAGTAAATCAATATTCGGATCCTCCAACTGGAACTTAGCTGCTTCTCCAACCTTGGGGAGGGTTTGTTTAGCAGCTGAGTGTATCCGATCCTTCCACTGACCGAACCAGTGGAGCCAAACTTTGCAGAGAGGCTTTTTGGCAGCGGCTCTGCTCCCTCCCCGCTCCCACCCGGTCCTGCTCCACGAGCCACAGGTGACCGGGAGCGAGGCACGACTTGCCCAAGGAAGGCAGCCCAGAGCGTTTTCTGTAACAGAGATACAAAACCCCAACCCATGTCCCAGCCCAGGATGGGATCAGGGATAGGTCAGTTTTCCTGTTGCACTACAAGGGGCAAACACATGGCTCTCCATCGCTTCTAATTTTAAATCATGTCTCCATCTTCTGCCTGGAAATTCTCTCCCGCTGTCAAAAGGTCACCAGGCCAGTTGGAAAGCTATTTTTCACAGCTTTGCTCATTTGGAGGCACCTTGCTGCCTCCTCCCACCGGGAAAATGCTGACAACAAAACTAATCAGTGGCCAGCAGGGAAAGGCATCGCAGGCAGGACTGGCCTTTAAAGTGCCAGCCAGACATTCAAGAGATTCAGGAGCAGTTCCTGGCTCTTCCCCAGACTCGCCTCGTGATCTTGGGCTCCAGCTCCGTGTCTCAACCTCAGTTCCACCAACTGAGGCTAATAACACTTCCCACAGGTCGTCACGTGGATAAATTAATTCACGTTTAGGAAATAATCTATTACGATCTATTTAGAATAAAACCGGGTATTTTTTTCCTTGCACCACCACTGGCTTTGGGGGAATGAAGCCAAGAATGTCTGTAACCCACTACATCTAGGGCTGGATTTTTCAGTCGATTTGTGCATTTTCTGAATCATCTCCCAAAGTCTGGGCTGGGTGAATGACATCAACTGTTTGGGCTGTGGTTTAAGGGGGGGTAAAAGTGGCTCGAAGGGGCCCTGACCTGGGTCTCAGTGGGCAGCACAGCCTGTTTCAGTCAAGGAGGACAGCTCATACCTTGACAAGCTCAGCCTCTGCAGCCATCAGTATAAAAACCACAGTAAGGTGTCAATCCCACACTCAGCTCCGAGATCATCTGCCATCACCTGCTGCCAGGTTTTGGCGATAAATGTTTCTAAAGGAATAGGTATTCACAGGGTTTCCACTCAGACCAAGAGGAGTTTCACCAAGCTTGAGCTTCACCTCCCTGCCCCAGGACTTTCCCAGGCTCCGAACCAGACTGCTCGATGACAAGCCTTGAAGCCAGCGTGCCACATAACAGCATCAGGAAAGGCATTTCCCAAGCCCTGGTGTGTTTTGCACCACTGCTCGAGCAGGCAGTTACTCCAGGGCAGAGGGATGCAAGCCACTCTACTAAAGGTCCACCCCAGGCCTGGGGATGCTCCCCAGCAGGAGGGAGATCAGGAGCGGGTAAACTCCTCACCCAGCTTTTCAGACTGATGGAATCCACCACTGGTGAATGGACACCTACAGACCATCATTCGCTTTTAAAACTAAGTTAGGGACTGAAGACAGCCCTCCTGACTGCAACGTGGATCACAGAATCATAGAATCATAGAATCATAGAGTTACAGAATGTTGGGGTTGGAAGGGACCTCCAGAGATCACCCAGTCCAATTCCCCTGCCAGAGTAGGATCACCTACAGCAGGTCACACACGAACGTGTCCAGGCGGGTTGGAAAGTCTCCAGAGCAGGAGACTCCACACCCTCTCTGGGCAGCCTGGGCCAGGGCTCCAGCACCCTTACAGCAAAGAAGTTTCTCCTCATATTGAGGTAGAACTTCCTATGTTCTAACTTAAATCCATTATTGCTTGTTCTATTGCTGGGCACCACTGAGAAGGGATTGTCTCCTTCTCCTTGACCACAGGCTTCCCCTTGGAGCTCAACCCACTTCGCTCTTCATCACGTGTCCAGCACTGGCACTGCCTGTAGCAGAGATCCACGCCAGCCTCCGGGCATCCCTGCAGCATCCCAGCTCAGCTGCCTTCCCAACAACACCTGGGAAGTTTGGACAAGCCCAGCTTGGAAACAGAATGAAAACACCTCTGCGTCACCAACCAGCAACGGTTGGTCCCATCTATAAAACAGAGAAGGGCTCAGCTACCAAGGCAAGAGGTGTTTGCTGCAGCACAGCACACTGCGATGCCCTGGAGATAAAAGGAAACCTTAAGCCACCTGTCAAAACGTAAGCAGTGGTTTATATGCTGGTTTATAACTGGTTTATACGCTGGTTTATAACTGGTTTATACGCTGGTTTATAACTGGTTTCTACGCATTTATCCCCACACTCGGTTTAGTGTTTGATTTTACACAACTCTGGTCCAGCAGACCTGCCGTTGTTCTTCTTGATTCCGCCTCTCTCACTCATTTGTGTATACATTATCCTGTCCCTAAATCATTTTTAATGGCTTCTTTACTCACGCGCCCTCCTGTCTAATTCCAGCACCATCAGCACAAGGCAGGTTGCAGATACAAAGAAGCTGACATTTCTCTTTTGACTAATTTGCAGTGGATTTCTTGCCCGTTTGATGTAGCCACTTTGTTCTCTGCACTGATGTGACATTACTTATTGTTAAATATTCTTATCTGTTACATACAGTTCTGTTTAGAAAAAGGTCAGTGCATGAACCCCTGACAGTGCTTGTTGCTGCCATGCTCTAAATACAATTTGTCATTCTTCCCCTTCAATACTCTCGTTTTAGTTTCAGTCCATTTTTTCCCCATTAATTCAGGCACAGTAGAGAGCCATTAAAAAATGCAAAATACCCCAGCTGTTCAGACTGACATTCGGATAGGAAATTATTAGCTTGGGTAGCACTGGTTGCACAGGGAGGTCAGGTAATATTGCCCATGCAAATCCAGCAGTAGCCTCTTGTTGAGGAACTCTATGGCTGCCCCCCAAAACACACACACAAAAATTCAAAAATCAGCTCAGCCTTGCGTAGCACGCAATGCCTTCTCCCAGCCTGGTTTGGAATGGGACACGAGCAAAAGGCCACACCACCCTCTCTTGGCAGAGGACCAGAAGGGCAAGCCCAAGCCATCATCACCAAATTTGCCAGAAGAAAAGCCCGTGGCAATGCCTGACCCATCGTCCCTGGGACCCGGCCAGCGGCTGCCCTCACACCACCCTACTCCCCTCAAGTAAAACTTACGCCTGCATCTGCTCAGTCTTGCTTTTTATCCCTCTGACCAAATAAGCAGCCCTCTGCCACCCCTGCCTGGTGCTCCCCATGATGGCACCCATGACATGGGGATGGGGACACACAGCCACCCTGGCTGGGACTCCCCCCAGCTTCCCTGTCTGCCCTGCAACACTCCGACCTGCTGAAGCACCATCTTCATTGCATGGCTCTGGGCACTGCAGATTTACTCACACTCAGAAAACAACCTGTGACCTCGAGTGGCTCTCCCAGAGGAGAACGTGGTGACACAATCTCACAGGGACACGCGTCAGCGCGGCGCTAACAACAAACCTCCAGACACGGAGCAGAGCAGAGGGCAGGGAGCTGTCACCATTCCCGGCTCATCTCACGCCAGGAGCCACTGGGATGAGGAACTGGGCTAGCAGCCCCCAGGGCTTCAGAAAACCGATTTTACTGCTCGGTGAAAGCTCACGCATTTTTAAGCTTCCATCCAGCAACGTGCTTCAGCACGTACTTTAACTCCAAGCATGACGCAAATACCCTTAATTCCATCAAGGGGGCCGTTCAGGTGCTGAAATTGAAGTCCGTGTCTGAGTGAGGGCTTCAGTGCAGAAAGACGGAGCGACAAGGACAGTGAAGAGCTGAGCCCACAGTCCAACCAAGCTGGTGATGAGGACCAGGGTGGAGATGACTGAATGGGGCAGGGGGCTCCAAAAGCAGGGCTAGGTACCTGCAGGGGCTCAGCTGGCTGAAAAGGTGAATTCTGCTGCATGAGTAGAGAAGGATGCAAAGGTGGATTCGGCACGACCACACAACCAGACACACGCTCGTTTCAGCACTTGCCAAATGGAAAAACATTCGATCATTCATTCGAAGTGACATTTAATTTTGCATTGTGCTAAATCATTTTGTACTTCTAAATTAAAGAGAATAAACTCCCAAACTCAACACCCTCTCAGTAAAATACAAAGAAATACTGCATTTTGCCAAATGTAGTCAAGCGTGGGGTTTTTTCCTCCACTCTGTATACGAGTGAGATAAAAGATAGAAGGGAAAACCACCTTGGACCCCCTCCATCCTAGGCTTGAGGAGAAAAGTGCAGTTCACACCGTGCTAAACCTGCCTCAGCCTTGCACAGTTTCAGTCTATACCCGAACCCTTGGGGCCCTGCCTTGTTCGTAACCATGGACTAGCCCACACGCAAGGACTCCTCTACCCTTACCTCACAGAGATGCCTTCCTCATCCTTTCTCAAAGACTCTTATTCAGCACAACCACCAATAAGCTCCCGAGCAAACGGGTATTCACATTCCCATCGGCATAAGTGGGAAGAAACTGCAGCGCTGCCCTCCCCTTTTCTAAATTGGGACGCGGAGAAGGGCGAGAGCTGGCTTCGCACGTCTAGAAAGGTATGAGTAAACCCAGGTCCTCTCCGGGTTTGAGGACAGAGTGTCCTACAGCTAAAATTACAGAGACAAGCCAGCAAGTCAAGGCTAGCAAGAGGCAGCGGTAGGGTGACCAAAGACAAAAACAGAGCTTGTTTATTTATGTAGCCAGTGACTATCCAGCCAGAGAGACCCAGACCTCCGCACACATGCTGCCTGCGTGACGGACAGGCTCTTGCCAGCTGTAAGAGTCCGATTTCTCAAGCAAACACAGGGCTTCCCTCTCCCCTTCCCTCATTGCAGGCTTAGGTCTTTCTCTCAATTATTTCTAGCTGCTGCACAAAGCAGGGTTAATGTGCAGAAACAGAGGAAAACGTCAAGGGATGGAAATCACTGCTCTGTTAAAAGTTCTCCTCCTTGCCACCACGTCAGCGAGCTCAGGATCCAAGCCTCATTCACCACGGTCTGTGTTCAGAGTCTGTGGGATCCAAGATGAAAATCTCTCCCAGAAGCTGGAATTAGGTGGGAGATGTCCTATGCACCTTCCTCAGGGGTCCTGCCCTGCGCCAGACCTGGGCATCTGCTGCCCATGGGGCTTGGTTCTTCACCAGAGCTCCAGGGAGAAGGTCCATTGCCAAAGGCCATGGGATCCAACCTCAAGGTGGCATGGCTGGCAGGCAGCAGGGCTGATCCTGGAGCCCGCTCTGAACCAGCCCCGTCCCAGGCAGCTCAACAAATGGCCAGGGTGGAGAGGACACAAGCATCAGCCCCTCAGAAACGAAGTGTCCCCCAAGGCCTGGGCAAGGGGAACAGCCAGGGCACGTGGGTGTTTAGCCTTCCCCCAGGCAAGCGCCTTCCCTGCCACAAGGAATTTTGTCTTCGACAAAAGTCCTTCACTGCAAAAGGGCAGGAAGACACAAAGATGCCTGAAGGAATATTTTGCTGCATCTGGGACAGCAACACTCGCTGACAGATTCCTCTGCAGCCACTGCTGCGAGCCTAGCGCAGTCTACCAGTATGCCAATGCATATTGCAGGTACTAGGGATGGAAGATGTGCTCTGTAAAGCTTTCATCTTCTGTTCTTCCCAAAGATCTCCACACTGGAGAAAAATGCTGTAAAAAGGCCATGATAAGAGTTTTCTCAGCCTGATTTTGCTCTCGTCTTGCTCTTCCACCAGGCTGGGTAAGGAATGCCCAAGAGGCTGCGAAGGAAAGCCAAAGAACAGAAGTCTGGATGAGACCCAGGGGAGAGCTGCTTGGTAGAGCCCTTCTCTCCAGCAACACCTCCAAAGTTTCATTTACTAAGGTTAAATACTCTGGTGCCAGAGCCCAGTGGGTGTTGGGAAGCAGCGACCAGGGGGCTGCAGGGAAGACAAGGCATTCTGTTCCCTGTCAGCGTCATTTCAAACAGCAAATCCTGAGCTAAGGGCACTTGTGAAG
>NW_009716697.1:0-1332 GCF_000703405.1 Apaloderma vittatum | reverse complement strand
GCTGTATGGGGCAATACATCAACAGCCAGGAGTTGGGCAGGGTGTGATCTGTTACCTGCGACAGACACTTAGGATTTAGTAACAGCCAGGCAGAAGTGATGCAAAGGACAGGCAGCCTTCTGCTGGCAACTGCACTCTCGGACCCATTTCTGCAGGAAGACACGTGTCCTTCCCACAGGCTTTGAGGCCAGCAGGAGAGAAACCAGTGAAGCATGGCTGTAGCCTGAGAAGATACCAAGTCCACCCTTTCTCTTGGGCCACTGTTGTTGGAAACCCTGGCACGGCTAACACTGCAGTGAAGCCTCCTCCGCAGAGCGCTGTAGGTGTTACGGCACACAGGGAGGCCGGTCCTGCTGGGGCGATGCTCACCTGGGATGCAAGGTGTGCAGTTGTGGGGGTCCAAGGGAGCTGGAGGGTTGGTAGGACACAATGATCCATATTAGAATTTAATTTGGGCTCCAGAGCCAAAGTGCCACGAGTTCTTCCATGACAAACATTTGACGGCTCACCCAAAAGCTACGACCAACTGCGATGCCTTGGAGGACTCCCTAGGGACCGGCAACAAGCTTGGGGCTGCGCATCCTCCAGCCCCTGGGGCTCTGCAGCGTCAGCAGAGCAAGTGGTCCAGTGGTCCACGCAATAACTGCAGGTAGATCAGAAACAACCCCAAGGAACACACGTCTCTGAGTATTTAAGTAAAGAAACAAGAGGGGAGGTTTGCTTTCCTGGATGCAGCCGTCAAGGCTTCAGCTCCTCTCAGCCAGCGTAAACGAGCAAAATGCTGACACTAAGAAACCACATCGGGAGCACCACGAGCAGCCTCTGAAAGCAGCAGTGTGCCAGGCTAAGCTTTCCATACAGGGCTCTTCAATTCAATTTGCCTTACTTCATTAACCTCAATGGATTTACACTCGAGACCAGCACTGAAAAAAATCAATTATCTATCTATTTAACCTCACTGCCCTGATATTATTCCCTCTGTCCCACATTTGGCTTCCTTCTGATCTCTGAATTCTTGCAGGCGTGCTAAAAATTTGGGCACAGTCTCCACGTCGTAGGACAAACCTCCTTCTGCATTCACCAAGGCAAGGAAAGCATAAAGCCACAGATGCTTTTGCAAGAGCAATTTCGGCAATAAATTACTGCAAAGATATTAATAGAAAACTCCAGACCTCAAAGTGCAGCCACTCCCTCTGCAACTTGCACTCGATTGCAGGGATTAAGGTGCGTGTCGTGCTGTAAGGAACCATCTCCTCCTCATTGGAATGCTGCTGGAGCTCTTGTAAACGCGGGCGCTGCACCAGGGCTGGAAGGAAGGATCGATAGAGCGGT
>NW_009716696.1:0-1465 GCF_000703405.1 Apaloderma vittatum | reverse complement strand
CCTAGCAATGACTCCCGCCAGCTCCTAACATAAAAACATAACATAAAACATAAAAAAACCCAACAATTTTATGCTTGCCTTTACGAATTGGTCACAAACAAACTGAAAATACAGAGAACAGAGGAAACTTAAGCAGAGTCTGTGGAAACCCTGGGGTACAAGCGGTGCTGAGAGGATCAAGTGATGGGGACAGCAGCAGCAGCAGCAGGACTGTCAGAACACTGGTTGACACTGTGGCATGTCAGGACATCAGGAGCCAGACAGGAACCTGAGGTAGGTGAGGTAGGTGCAGAGGAGAGCCTGTATGATTGTGCACAGGGAGCTGTGTCCTTCCCTATGCAGTTGCCTACTCTGTCGCTCTTTACAGGTGGCATGGCGATTATAAAGATTTTACTTTCGTAAGCAAGTTTTTCTGCACAAAGTATCTGCCAAACAATCTGAGTGTTTCTGTCGCAACAGACTGGGAAATGACTGTTGTTCAAGCAGAGGTTTTGCGAGTTTGGGAGCTGGCAACTGTCTTCACTTGGCTAACGTGGAACAAAAGAGACCTCATAAGGTCGTGGCGAATTTGACAGAGTGCTGACTATAGGGGAAATGTCAATGTCCTTGGGAGCCACAACAGGCTTCAAAGTGAAGTTCTGCAGGATGGCTGTTAAAAATATGAAGAGTTCCATCCGGGCCAGACCTTCTCCTGCACAAACGCGTTTTCCTGCAGGCAAAAAGATAAATAAATTGAGGTGACAGTGGGGTATCTTGCTGGTGACTTATTTGACCACAGTTGCATGAAAGTCCAGACGTCTCAGAATGAACAGGCAGCACAGCAGCATTTTGTGTAGAATGCACTGGAGGAGCTTTTGTGATTGCTGCGAAAAGGAAGTCAACTGCAACTCTAGTACAGGGCTTAGAGCAGCCCCAAAGTGACTGTAGCAGGTCACCAGACATCACCATACAGACCATCGTGATGGAGCCACTGAGCTCTTCAGAGAGTAACCTCTAGGAGAGGTTACTTTGGCACCTGAAATAGGAAGAGGTCTTACCTGCAGAAAATGGCATGAAGTAGTCACTCTTTCTAAAGGTACCATCTGCATTCAGGAAATGTCCTGGGTCATATTTTTCTGGATTTGGGAATTCCTTGCTGTCATGTAGGACAGGAGTCAGCATAGGGAATATCATCGTGTCCTGAATCAGCAAAGAGAGGAGAAGAAATTTAGAATGGAGACATGTTAAAGGAAAGTGGCATTCTATTTCCAGAGCTGAATAGAAGGGTTTTGCCCATTTACAATGAGCATTTAGTGAAAAAAAAAGTGTGCCCTTGGCGCAGCAAAGATTTTTTAAAATGAATTTTAATGGTCAGTCTGACTAGAATATTTAATATTGCTTGCAAGTAAATTATAACGTTGATTGCTTGCATTTATGTGAAAAAAAGTAAAAAGTTCTATCTCTTCACAGAGGATGAAGTTGTTTT
>NW_009716695.1:0-1029 GCF_000703405.1 Apaloderma vittatum | reverse complement strand
AGGGAGTGAGCCACAGAGAAAGGTCCCTGGGAAAGTAGTTCACCCTCCTCCTCACCCTCCCCTCCCCACGGAGGTTTGTGTTGTGCTTCTGTGCTGCAGCCAGGTGCAGAGAGCTGCTGCCCAGCACAGACAAAACTCAAAGAGCAAGTGCAGACCGGGGCTTTACACCTTCCACAACCAGACCTGGTAAAAAAGCTGCTCCGCAAATTCAATGTGTTCAGAGGGTTTAAAGAAGGACGAGGGGAAAAACAAAACCAAGGGCTGTGCTCTGTTCTCTCCGTGTTGCACTGCTTCTTTAAAATCAGAAATGCACGGGCAGCTTCAAGGTGCCTCCCACTGAGAAAAGGCTTTAGATGCGTGCACAGAGGCAGCGGAGCCATCCTCCTCTGAGTCGGAGGGCGAACCTGCTCGGGAGAGAAATGATCATTCAGCAAAGTCCTCTGGCTGCTTTCAGTGGTCCTTTCTCTGCTCCAGTGACAGCAGCACATTTGCAGGGGACGCTGCCCCCAGGGTGCCTGAGAGCTCCAGGAACATGAGAGCAACCGCAGGTGCAATGAGTTGATAGTGTCACGTCTGTGGAGAGTTGTGTTTTCTGTATTTTCAGACTCTCTCTTAGTATTTTGCAGTGAAACCTGTCTGAAACAGATTGTGCACCTTCTTTTGACCAACAGGCAGATTTTATACACCCAACACTTTATTCAGTATTTCTCTTAAATGAATGTTTCACATTTCCAGGCAGCTCTGGGGACATTTTGTAAAGCAATCAACTGTTTGAACTGTTTCTTAGTTTCAGGGTTCGGCTTTCTGTTATTTTGTTGTTCTGTGACTCTCAGTTTGAAAAGCAAGGTGGAGATACAAGTTGTGCAAGAGAGTTTCTCTGAAACCTCAGGGGCTGAGGGTGGTTCCAGGAAAGCAGGGGGCAACAGCTCCACTGCGTAGGTTGTCCTTGGTAGCCAGGATGGACACTGTGCAATAGCACTGGACACCCTGAAGACATTCTGTCTCAATGCAAAAGAAGCGGTAATGCCC
>NW_009716694.1:0-750 GCF_000703405.1 Apaloderma vittatum | reverse complement strand
TTCTGCCTGACAAGAACAGAGAAAGAAATTCGTATTTCCCCTCCCCATCCAGACAAATCCAGTGGTAAACTGAAAGCACAGATTTCTTGTGTTTCAGGTCAAAGCTGCTCTGATGTCCTTCTTCAAAGGGAGTCTCTGCATTTGATGTGGGGGTGATCTGGGGTTCTAAGCCATGCCAGGGTCCCTCCTTCTCCCCGTATTTTCTCACATAGCTCCTCAGGCAGGCTGAGTGCTGACCCTGGCAGGTGGCAGAGTCCCTGACCCAGCACACAGCCCTTGGCACTGTGCGGAGACCCTGCTCGCAAAGACACTCCTGGGCACCCCTGCCTGCACCCCCCTGGCAGAAGGCGGCAGGCAGCATGGCCCTGCTCTGCAGCACCTCCTTCTCCTCCTCCTCCCCACCAGAGAATCTCTGAAAGATGTACTTAGAGATCTCATAGGCTGTGTGATGTGCCAGCTTTAGGGGATTCCAGCAGGATCTGGAGATGCGATGACTTACAGCTGCAGAGATACTGGCTGTGAAGATTCCTCTTCAAATTACCTCTCAGCCTCATCCACTCCAGACTGCCTTTACTTACGTCCTACTGGCTCCTGTGCCTTGGGTGCCTGCAGGCAGTGCCCTCAGCCCTGCTGCGCTGGGTTCAGGAGCTACTCCTGGGCAGAGCTGCCACTCTACAGCGCTGCTCACTTGCCATCAGCTCCTTTCATCCCCGGAGCATGGCCCAGCTCAGCAGCACAACACCAGCACAA